>NW_010541216.1:13815-61654 GCF_000687285.1 Phaethon lepturus | reverse complement strand
GCGTCTGCAGCAGGATTTGAGGAAGTTGATTGAAGCTGCTAAGTTCCTCCATCATGTTTGAAGTAGTCTGTTTACTTAGTACTTGGAAATAGTACAGTCACTGCAGCAGAGAGGAGGTTTACAGTATTCTACAACACAACTTCAAAAGACGGTCAGGAAAACTTCTGAGTATGTGTACTGAAAAGAATGTTATTCCTCACCTTGCCCATAAATGTGGATTTAAACCTGTTGCTCTAGAAACAGGACTACCTTTTCTTAGATACAAGCCCATGTAAGACTTAACTTTTTGGATAAGTGATCCTTCTTCAAAACATGGACAGCATTTCTAATATGCCAGCAGCTTGAATGTGACCTCAAAGATGACTGTAATACTACTTTAAATCAGTCCTGCGTTTTGAGGGCTCAGAGGTGGTCAGACTTTTCCAGTCCTTTCGTACTGGAGGATCTGATGTAATCTGCCTCTACATCAAATATCAAAAAAGCAGCAATGTAACAACAGTGTAGGATGTTTGTGTGCAGCACTGTATTGTTATGATGCTTTATCTAAATCGTTAAGAGTATGTGAATTCGTACTTTTTTTTATCAAGCCTAGTGTCTGAGTCTTCTTTGCTGTTAAGACATTAGTGTAGACCATTTACAATTCAGTGAAGCTATTTATAGGCATGTTACGAAGATTCTTCAGAGTACTGTTTCTTTTTCCACTGGTGAAAACACGGACTTCTTCAGATATATAAGGACTCTTCCACTTGGATTTCTTCAGTTATCTCTGTGATAGAAGCTTTCAATCTGTGATAGAGATCAGTTGGAGCATCACTAGGCTTGAGTTTCATGGCTGGAGGAAATTTTCTTCTCCATATAAGCATACTAAAACTGAGCGGTTAATCTGGTGGTGCCTGTGTCTCTAAACTAAAAACACGCATTCAAATGATGATGGACAATTTTGATTATGTTGTGCTGGGAAAGACTGATGATCCATTCTGGGAATGGTACATAGCATACCAAAATTTTTACATCAGTGTAATTAATGTTTCAGATATGACAGATACACTAAGTGGGTATTTTTCCATGTGATGAATGATTCCTAAAGTAGCAGCAATGCAGACAGTGACGCAGGTATAGGACTTCCTGAAAATAGGCCTATCTGTAACATGACAGTCATGTTGCAGAGGTCTTTATCAGATTTTTTTCTTAATTTCAGGTTCTGCAGGCTGATTGTGTACATTCAACTTGTTCTGCAAAAAACTAGAACTCAAAAAAAAAAAAAAATTAAGGATATAGTCCCCGTTACGTTAATTTCTTGTGTTTGGGTCAAAACAGTTCTTGTTCTAGAACTATGCGACTATATTCAGCAGACAGTCATACAATACGCTGGAGTAAGGGAGATGTACATCTGATTCTGTTGCCATTTCATTTTATAACATAGGTGCTTGTTGTCTGAAAGCAAAAGTGAGAAATCTTTTTCCAACACTGCCAAGGCTATCCTAATTAGAAGGAAGAAACACTTGACCAGTCTTGTATACAATATAGGGGAATATGGGAAATGTTCTCTTGAGTTCAGGAATGTAACAAGAGGAAATAGTCTCTTCTAAGTTTTAGACGTTCAGAATTTAGAAAGCTGTGTTTAAGCTAGTCATTTGGAGCTCTTTGTATCACAGAGAGTTAAAATCTTCAAGGATATGATTCATCTCATTCTTAGATGGGTGGCTAAAAAGAGGTTGTATGACTTGTGTCCTTAAAACCTTACTTTATTTCTGTTGACTGCAAAGAGACTTTTGACAGATAACTCATGAGAATACAAACAGATGAATACCACGGAAAACGCACCCATTTTGTGCAGACAATCCAGAATACCTGCTTTTAGTAAATTGGGACAGATGCTTTTACTTTGCAGTGCAAGTTCATTGAGAACCCCCTCTACTTGCTATCAGTAAGTCTTAAAGCGACAAGATAGTTTTGTTCTGCGATCCTTCTGTTCTGATGAGGTCACTCTAATACAGTCTTTCAAAAGAGTGAGTGAGCTTGCCCTTCGGAGGGCTTAGCATTGCTCTTGGCTGGGTTGGAGGAACCACCTGCACACTCTTACCAGCTGTATGTATTTGCCTGCTGTCACCTCCTCACCTAAAAGTAGGATAAATTAAGGTGCTTTTACTAGATCGTGGCTCCACTTAGAAATAGCATGAAACTTTCTTTTATTAATAAGATTTTTTTTAAGAATATGTGGGTTTCTGATACTGCCTGGTTTTCTTATACTTTTAAAGTATTTTTTTCTTGCTTTAAGTGTATTCTTAAGTATCTTTGCAGCAATGTTCAGTTCGCTTCGTTAATATTCTCAGAAGTTTTGGATTTCCACCATTTCTTATGATTTGGCTCAGCTGCATTACTGAATTTCTTTTCTGAAGCTGAATTTGTTTACAAAGGCTAATTGTCCAAATAATTCTGTAGGGGTAAAGGGACAGTGTAAAATAGATCCCTCTTTTCATATATTGCTTCTGTGTGGCTTTTCTCCTCTTAGAGCACCTAACGTATGGGATGCAAAGTAATTTTGCTTAGAAGAATTTTTTTAAGGGTGCAGTCTCATATGTGTGCCACCTAAGGATAGATGTTGAGGTATGAACACAGAAATACTTATCTGAAATTGAGAATGTAATTTTGGGTGTTTAAAAAAATCAAAGGTGGTGACATTTACGGATTGTGTTTGTAGCAGTGTTGGATGCAAATTCTTTTCTAACTTTGACGTGTTTTCTTTCTCAAACTGTTTCTTTTTTTTCCACTTATTTTTCCTAATTTATAATGATATGGACGAAAGCTCTAGAAAAACTAAAGCTCTTGAATGTTTGCCTTCGTTTGTATGTTGCAATCACTTGAGAGTAATGTGAGCCGTTATTCTAAGGCAGTCAGAGAAATTAATGCTGCAGAGTCAAAGAAAGGTATTTTAAATTAGTGTGAATTAATGTAAGAAAGTACATTTTCAAACCTAAATTGGCAAAAAATGCACACAAGAATATCAGCATCTTAATGAATTCCTCTATTAAGTCACCATCTTGAAGTACTTGAATTCTACAAGGGATTATATTTCTCTTTAAATAAATGAAGTATAGGTGTAGGTATACAGTGTATGCATTTACTTTCAGGATTTTGGCAGCCTATACAGTAGGGAAGAACTCTGCACAGCCAATGTTTGTTTGATTCCTTACCCTGTAGTATACTGTTCAGGTGTTTAGGAGACTGAGTCAGCAGCAGTCTGCGTCAGAAGATCAAAGTTTGGGTAGGGTTTCAGGCAGAAGAAATATGTTTGGGTTTTTTTAATATTCCGTTTAAATGAGTATACAGATGCCTGTCTCTTCCCCTAAATGTGGATACCCTGTTCTGCTATTGTGAACTACTACTTTATTAGCAATAGGGTAAATATAAAAGCTGGATAATACTTTAGGTTAAAAATTCACATGTAGGTGCCTGGATTTGAGGGGAGGAGAGGGATATACAGGAGTTCTAGCACCCCATTTCTTTCCCAATCCTTATTAGTCCCGAGGCATGTGGTCCAGGTGTTTTGCAACTAATGCACCTGTACAAACCTCCTGTTTCTGTCCCATCTTTATTTGGTTATTTGCTTCTGTTAGCTTTTTACGATGAAACTCATTATCAGTGATGGTATTAGAAGTTTGTGTTGATTCTCTGGCATCATACTGCTTGAGTCGTTTGCCAGTCTTCACACCATTCTTACTTGCTAAACTAGCAAGCCAAAGTTGAGCTATTTAAACTTTACAATAGTTAAATGATAATGAGCTAGTTAAATATATATGAGGATTTTCAGCATGGTCATAGACTGAACAAGACAGAACATAACTTTTAAGGCGTGGAGTCCATCTCTGCCGGAGTGGGAGGCGATCCTGGAGTAATGATGAGTCCCAATGTGGGTATGATCATTCTCCTTTATTATATCAAAATACACGGCTTTTATAGGTTAGCATACTGTCCACGCGCCTCTCACACAGTCAGGATTCGCTGCTTGCAGGTGTTCCTGTTTTCCTCGCTGCTTCTTAGTTCTTTTCTACAGCTCCTTCTCCTCAAGGCCGAGCCCTGCAGATGTCCAGCTGTTTACCAGCTTCCCAATGCCACAGCTCCCTCTTCTCAAGGCTGAGCCCTGCAGGTGTCCAGCTGTTTACCAGCTTCTCAATGCTGCAGCTCCTTCTCCTTAAGGTCGAGCCGTGCAGAGTGATCCCAACACATCTCCATGATGTTAGCTGGGCTACAGCAATTGATAGTCAGGCCTCTTGACCAATTTTTTGTGTTTTCACATTAGAATTTCAAGCTCTACCAGGTCAGTCACCAGCTATAGTGACTAGAACTCTGGAAACACTGTGTAACTGGAGCCAAGAGACTGTCAGTTGCAGATTTGAGAAGAGGAAAGAATTTTTAGTCTGAATACTTTTTAAACTCTTTGGGGTCGGTTTGTTTATATTAACACCTGTTTAACTTTGGGGACTAACTTCTGGATAAAGGAAGCCTGTGTTAAATGTTCAGTATCCTTAGACTTCCAGCAATGAGTGGATGCTGTGACCGGGGGGAATGGGTGTGCAATGGTATAGGCTTTCCCTATCGCATAGCTAGGAACCTAGCCTCGCGCTGTTTGTGTGGCTGTAGCATAGATGTACATATATGCACACCTACCAATGTGAACAGAAAATTCACATCTGTATTCAGCCGCAGTACTAGAGCTCTGTGTAAACAATCTTGAAACTTCTCAGATGATCATCAGTACAGTTAGTGAAAAAAACATTTTGCCCATGGCTGTTACTCTTAAGGTAGGAAAAAGCCTTGCTGTTATGGAGTGAAAATAAACACAACTCTGATCTATTTATTTTTTAACTCTGTACAAGAAAATTTTAATTTTGTTAGCAATAGAGAAAACTAGGAAGATAGTGGCTTATGTCAAGTGGCTTCTTACATAAAACCAAAATTTGTGTAGACCATTACTTAATAGAAAGGATTTATACTATCTAAGATTTGTTATTAAGTTTAACCTGAAGACCTGTTTGAGGTTGTTGGAAAAACTCAAGTATTGAGTACATACTTGAGAAAGATTTAAGAAGGTGATGTATTGTTGAAGTAATGAATGAATGAAATATTTCCAGTAGAGGTGATAGTCCAATAGTGAATTTAATATTTAAACAGAATTTGGGTAGGCATCTAACTCTTAGTAAGTTTAAAACAGTTCCTTTCACCTCTGTGTTGTTTTGGAGGGAGCGGTGTAATGTATATTCTTTTGTTTTTCAGGAAGGGGTTTTTTTTAGTATCAGAACTTCTGTTGTGAAAAAAAATCTAGAGTTTTTTAGAATCAAAAAAAATCCTGTAAGAGATGTTTTATATAGATGTGAGAGGGCTAGTCAAATGCTAAAATTCAATCTTTTCCATTTTTTTTTTTAAACCTGTTTAAGCATCAATATAAATGTTAAATCAATAGCTGTGGTGCTTGGCACGCTTTTTTCTAAATTAACATTGCTTTTAAAAGTGTAACTGGTAATTTCTGTATAGATTAAACTTTTTAAATGAAACTGTTTATGAAGGTCCCAAATTCGTTTAACTTTTGTAGCTGTAACATGGATTATCACCTTCTGAAAGATGACATTTCTTTCCTTACCTCTTTTGCTCTAGATTGCTTTGCATTTTTAAAAAACGTTAGCTTTTAAATGTTTCTGTACTTAATAGTGTGTTTGAAATATAACTTTCTTAGCAAAGCTGTTATAGTTGCCATCAAAATGTCATTTCAGTTAAAATTTTGATGTATCAACCTATTTTAAATGTAAAGAAATTGATACAGTATTGTTAGTGGATACTAGTTATGTTGGATTCTATCATGTGGCCTCAATCAAGTAGAGTTCTAGCCATATTGAAGTTGCACTTCTTGTTAATGTAAAGCTAAATCTATGTAGTAATAAGGAAATAGATAAGACTTTAATTTTCCCTAATAAATTCAGTGTTGGCTGGATTACTAGGGCAAATGGAAATTACTGCACCATTTTGCAGTACATACTGCTCCAAGTAGTAACAAGGAAAATTTCGGTTACGTGCAAGGAAAATCTTGTTTCACGTGCAGGTTGTGAAACACTGTAACAAGTTTCTCGGAGAGATTGTAGACACTGCATCCTTGAAGAACGTGGCTAGATGAGGCCTTCAGCAATCTGATCACCAGTTTAGGTTTGTTTCCAGTAGGATGGTGGACCAGATGACCTCCCAAGGTCCCTTCTGGCCAGTAACCAAACAAACAGGAGAGATTCTCTCTTTGGACAGGTCTGGATCAGGCCACCTTAGAAACGTTCCAGGACTTGCCATTCTGGACCATTACACTTGCTTAGAGTAATGCAGTCTGTGCCTTAGTTTGATGTGAGCACACTGATAGTAGCAGCAGTTACTCACTTCCTGTTCATGCCATTCTCTTATTTTGTGCTCCTTGCTGTGTAGATAGCTCAAGAAATTCACTCTTGTCTTTGCAACAGTCCAGGATGCTGGATTCCCTTTCTTGAAACATCATCATACTTGAAACCTACCTTCCTAATTGTCATTCCACCTGCTAAAAGGATTTAAGTTCTTACTATAATATGCTCTATTTTAAACAGTCTTCCTCAAAGACAGTCAGCTGGGAGGTCTTACCCAAAATACCTGCTTAAAGTTGTTTCTGAATTCTGTTACATCGTATTCTGTCTCTGCATCTCCAAACCACATTACTTGTTTATTTGAAGGGACTTTGCATATTGCCTTACAAAGAGTGCAGCTGTGTTTTTGTTTGGATGAAATAAATCACTGAGATTTTCACTGTGATGTGGATGTGGAATTTGCTGAAAATATTAAGTGTTTCTTCCAGGAAACTATAATCTTTGCTTTGGGATTTTGCAAAGACTTCTACTATAACAGCAGGTTCCATCTGGATAAGGTACTCCAACTGGTTCCTCCAGTTTTGCCTGGGATAATTCATGATCTGTGTGGCGGTATTCCTGTGTAGAAGTGCGTAGAACAATGTGGACTTCAGTCCACACATTCTCTTACTTCTCAATGGTGCAGGTCAGAAGTAAATTGTGCTGAACACAAAAAACTCGATTATTTTTATAGTCACTTCTTACTCACCTGCTTTGTGGCACCAGAATGACTGTTTGCTGATAGATTAAATTTGTGCAGGCAGTCACTTGAAGTAAGAACACTTACTTCAGTAGTAACTGTGACTCTTTAATATGTTGTCCTTGCAGCTACAGAGGAAGTGCAAGTCGCAGAACTGTACTTTTCTTTTATGGGCAAGCTACCTGCTGCTGTAACCTTTTAAGCAGTTAAATCCTTAAGGATCAATGATCTGAGAATGCAAATACTAAAATCTTGACACTTCCAGAAAATAATTAGTCACCTGTTGGGTATTGTACTCCCTTTCTTGCAGACCTTTATGCCTAGCTTAGGAGCCAGTAGCTCCATTGGGACAGTGTCGTTTCGTCTATACAAGTCTCTTTTACAATAACGTTAGCGTGAACCAGATTAGGAACTTCCTTTAGGAAAAGTTCAACATAAGCCAAGACCAAATTATCCAGTATCCCTTAGAGATCATGCTAATATGAGGATGTTGAGCTAATGTTTGGAAAAGAGGCATCTAAATTGAATTGGATGGCACATAAAGTGTCTATTTTCTCTTGGATTTTGCACAGAGAGAACTTTGGTCCATGCTGAGATTTTCATGGCTTTTGCCTGGAATTGCCCCTGCTGTGTGTGAATTTTTATTGCCTTCATCTTTACTCTGTGTTTACTCAGTGGATATCCAGACTTACCTTTGTACAGAACAGCTTTACTCTTCAGGGCACCACTGTTCCCTGCTGGTTTTCTGTGTGAAATTACAGGGAATTTGTTCCCATTTTCAGCCTTTGTTTCTCTGTGGGAACCCTTAAGTAAAGTGCATTGATTCAGATTTTTTTTTTTCCCCCTCCCAATTTGTCTGAAAGTCATTGTAAATCAGTTCTTCCTTTTATATATGGGTATTCAGGAGGCAGAGCAAACAAGCTGACAAGTTACTGTGCCAGAAGGTGAGCTTTTACCAATGACTGACATTGAATTAGGCTGAAACTGAGGAGTTGGGATTGTCTAGAGCCAAAATCATGTATTGGGTTGAAGTGGAGGGCAACGATGGTAGCTGGCATGGGAAGCTGGTCTGGTCTGAAAGATGAAGAGCTAGTAAGACAGCAGCTTGAACATTGTTTATCCTACAGTTAGGAACCGAAGTTACTGAGTTGCAGATAGCAATACCTTGTGTCTGTATTTAAGTACTAATTTTCATGCTGATGGGATTTACTGTAATTGCAAAGTTAGTATGTTATTTATGAGCCTGCCATGAATGGACGTGTCAGATATATGGATTTTGTGTTTTTCTTCTACTTTCAATGTTTAAAATAAAATAATTGCAGTAATGTTGAGTTGCTTTGTGAAGCACAGAAGGAAAAAAATACTGTTGTGATCTGATATAATAAGTTGGGGAGAGCTTTAAAAAGTTGCTTAAGGCTTCTCAAATGGGCAAAGCCTTCTAATATATTGGAGGTTCGACAGTGAGTTTGCACTACTGCAAATTTGCACCTCTGTCATGGCCATGTATGACTTTATAAGGAATTATTTAAATAAGTGACCTTTCTTTTTAAATGCCTGTTGTGTTAATCGGACAAGTCCATGTTTAGGATGTTCTCTAAATTTTGAAAATGCCTTTCCCATGTTTTAGTGCTCCTTTGCTTCAGTTTCTTAGTGTGCATCTAGACCCTGTCCCTTCCAATCTCTACCTCAGTTTATGTGAAATTCCTGAATCAAATCACAGAGTATTTTAATTGTAGTATTTTAGTGAAGTATTTTTTACACATTTAATCTGCAGTATTCTGAGGAGGAGAAACAAACATAATTGGAATAGATAGATTGTAGATGACAAAATAAAGTATGATTCATTTTTATCTTTTTCAAGGTAGCAGTGATGGTTCTGAACTCAGTGAAGAGACTTCCTGGCCAGCATTTGAAAGGTAAGAAAAACTGCCGCTCAAAACCTGCATTTCTCTATTCAGACATCACTGCTTACAATCTTTCGCTCAGTCCTGAAACTGATGCTTTATTTTAGTCATCTAGAGATCTTCTGTATGTAAGAATATTAATAAATGGTAGGAAATTCACAGGATCTGTTAAAGCAACAGAGAAGTACCTTCTGCTCGCTAGTAGTTAATAGGGCTTTTGTCTAATTGGGTGCTTACTCACTGCACACATTCTTCTAAATAGCTCAAACAGAGTACCATTAAACCCCTAATTATTTTTCTGGTTTTATATATTTGTATATCCTGTGTATGCTATTCGTGCGACCTGTTTTTCACTTTCCTTGAAGATAGCCCTGAGATTTTATCCATTCTTGGACCCTTTATTCTTGTCACTGACACTGTCACCTGTTTTGTTTCTCTTATCTGCTCCTTCACTTCATTGTTACTTGCCCTTGTGTTACACGGGAAAACACGAAAATGCCCCTTGCTAATGTCAGATTTTGTGGTCCAGAATTAACATATTGCTCCTTATGCAGTACTTGCAAATCCTCAGGTGACACTGACCACTTCAATCCTTTTCCATGTTGTATTTGAGAATGTGGAGAAAGACCTGCTGCAATTTAATACAGTAAAAGTTGGAGATTTCATCTTCCCACAGCTGAGTAAGAGGCACAATACAGTGCATAGTATGCTTCTATAACTCAATTTCAGGTAATCCATCAGCTTCAGAGTACCAGCGGATGACTTTTTCTACCATGCTTTGAAGACATGTTTTGCAGAAATTATTGTCGAAGAACTTTATAGTCAGGAACTGTTACCACAAAGCTTATCATTGTGGTAACAGTGAATCATTAAGGTTGGAAAAGACCCTGAAGATCATCAAGTCCAACCGTCAGTCCAACACCACCATGCCCACCACGCCATGTCCCAAATTCTGCTTGAATTCATTGAAGCAGTTGAAGTTCTGTGTTACTTTTTGGAAGAGATCTTTGAAAATCTCTCTGTGCCAAAGGTGAACTTTCTGATACTTAATGCTATAAATACGATTACATACATGAGGCAATGTCCTTAAAATTCTATTATGTAAGCAGTAAAAACATTCCACATGAGCATAGAAAGACAATTGGGTCAGAAAGAAAATGTCTATCTTGCATGTGCTCTGTGATGCAAGATGCAGTAGTCAAAAGGTTTTCTTGCTTTTCCTTCCCTGCTGCTTCATGGAATTAATCAAGTTCAGATTGTTTCTCAAAGCTAAGTAGTTATATGGAAAAGCCTTATACAAACTGGTGAACTGAGTGCTTTTACCCCGAGTAGCATGAGAAACTTAAAAATTATAGTAAGCCTCAGGCTTAAGCTCATAGTAACAGTTTCCAGAATTGTTGTGCGGGCTTCTGAGACAAATCAGAGGTTTTTCATCCCTGTCCTAATGAGAACTGGCTGACCCAGACTCCCCCAAGTTAAAAGGTTTGCTCCATGCATACAGTTATGTAAGAAGATTCCTCCTCCTCCAAATTGCACTTGCCTTCAGTAATTTTTTTTTTCTCTTGAGAAAGCTCTTTGAGAACTTTGAAGTTGTATGTTTTTCAGGGTGAGTTCTCTTGCATGCTTCCAGGGAGAGGAATTGCGTTCCTTAGGGACATTCACAGCACCGTACGTTAAATTCCTAGAGATGCGCAGCAACCTTTTGTCTGCTCCTTGGTTTATAAGATGATGAAACATGTTTTGGAATGTAATAGGTAATACACTGACATGCAAATGTCAAAAGTTAAGATAACTAGAGAGGGTGTCTCGGTAAGTTTCCATTCTTATAAGAGAGTCTTATAAAGTCTTTTCACTCATATAAGAGTGAGGGAGAAGCATTTGTTGTCTGAAACTAACAGCTACTGGAAAAATTGGGGTATATCCACTACTATTAATCATAGAATTATACAGTGGTTTGAGTTGGAAGGGACCTTGAAGACCATCTAGTTCCAACCTCCTTCCACTAGACCAGGCTGCTCAAAGCCCTGTCCAGCCTGGCCTTGAACGCTTCCAGGGATGGGTCATCCACAACTTCTCTGAGCAACCTGTTCCAGTGCCTCACCACGCTCATAGTGAAGAATTTCTTCCTTATATCTATTCTACCCTCTTTCAGTTCAAAGCCATTACTCCATGTCCTATCACTACATGCTCTTGTAAAAAGTCCATCTCCAGCTTTCTTGTAGGCTCCCCTTCACATACTGGGAGGCTGCTATAAGGTGTCCCTGGAGCCTTTTCTTCCCCAGGCTGAACAACCCCAATTCTCTCAGCCTGGCTTCATAGGAGAGGTGCTTCAGTCCTCTGATCATCTTCATGGCCCTCGTCTGGACCTGCTCCAACAGGTCCATGTACTACTTATGCTGGGGGCCCCAGAGCTGGACTCGATACTCCAGGGGGTCTCACCAGAGCAGATTAGAGGGACAGAATCACCTCCCTTGATCTGCTGGCCATGCTACTTTGGATGCAGCCCAGGATATGGTTGGCTTTCTGGGCTGCGAGTGCACATTGTTGGGTCCTGTTGAGTTTCTCATCAACCAACACCACCAAGTTCTCCTCAGGGCTACTCTCATCCCATTCTCTGCCCAGACAGTATTTGTGCTTGGGATTGCCCCAACCCATGTGCAGGACCCTGCACTTGCCCTTGTTGAACTTTGAGGTTTGCACAGGCCCACCTCCCAAGCCTGTCAAGGTCCCTCTGGATGGCATCGCTTCCCTCCAGCATGTCGACCACACCACACAACTCGGTGTCATCGGCAAACTTGCTGAGGGTGCACCCGATCCCACTGCCCATGTCGCTGACAAAGGTGTTAAACAGCGCCGGTCTCAATACCGACCTCTGAGAAACGTCACTCGTCACTGGTCTTCACTTGGCCATCGAGCTGTTGATTGCAACTCTTTCGGTGTGACCATCCAGCCAATTCCTTACCCACTGAGTAGTCGATCCGTTAAATCCATGTCTCTCCAGTTTAGAGGTGAGGATGTTGTGTGGGATGGTGTCAAATGCTTTGCAGTAGTCCAGGTAGATGATGTCAGTTGCTCTTCCCTTATCCACTAGTGCTGTAACCCCACTGTAGATGGCCACAATTTGCCCTTAGTGAAGCTATGTCAGCTGTCACAAATCACCTCCTTATTTTCCATGTGCCTTAGCATGGTTTCCAGGAGGATCTGCTCCATGATCTTGCAGGGCACCGATGTGAGACTGACTGTCCTGTAGTTCCTGGGGTCTTCCTTTTTTTTTTCCGCTTTTTAAAAATGGGGATTATGTTTCCCCTTTTCCAGTCAGTGGGAACTTCACCAGGCTGCCACGACTACTTCCTATGCAGTGAGAGTGGGAATTCAGTATTTCCCAGTCAGTTAGGAACAGGATCTTTGGGTAGGAGGGCTTAAATCTGCATCATATGCCTAACAGGAAGAAACAAGGTATGCCACACACAGATTCCACAGGTAACAGAAGGAGTTGTAACAAATGTTCTTGGTTTTCCCGGCCTTCTTGTTTGTTGCTGGGAAATGCAGAAGGCATGAGAACTGGTGTCACTGATCGTTTATAAGTGCAACAGAAACTTAGTTTGAAACTTGAGAAAGAGCTTTCAGCATTGGGGTGTCCCTTTAGGCTACTCAAAATGACGTGAGGAACTTTAATTCTAAGTCCTGACAGTTTTGTAGCATGTACAAAGTGGCACTTCAGTCTCTTTGGTTGTCATTCTGAGTGTCTCTGAATAGATTTCCCTGAAATAGCTCAATCCAAGAGTGATAGCCTCCTTGTTATGCAAAAAAACAAGCTTAAAGGTAAGAAGAAAACGTATTTCATTTGCATGCAAAATATATGTACACACAAATATACAGCTTACATTACGCGTTTCTTTCCTTCATCTTAGTTACTGTTTTATTTGTCTAAATCTTGAATGTATTTTTAAAAAAATTCATAAACTCAAAGATTTTTGTAATATTGAAAAACAAACTACGGCACATTCTGGGATAGTTTAGTAAATGATAATTCATTAGTATCTTTCTGATAATTTTTCTTGCAGCAAAAGCAATAGTTCGAGCTGGTTTAAAAAAACAAAGCAACAAAATCAAACCGAAAACCTCCATTCTTCTTGTTTAATGCTGCTGACCTTTTCTGTATGCCTTCTGTGGTATTCGGAGTTCAGACTGAAACATGACCATGCAACTTGTTTAGGTTTCCTATTCTGAGAAATACTGCCCTGTCCATATATAAGCAGCTTTCCAGCTAATGCAAAGCCCCTCTCATAGGTGACAGATTGTTAGATCTATACTAAGTAGGAGATTGTGCCTGTAAAATTCTCATAGGCCTGCACTTAACTGCCTGCATCTGCAGAATTAGAGGTGACTTTGAATCTTTCAGCATACTACAAGCAACTAGAAAAACAGATTAAAAAGCAGGAGGTGACGACAAAGTGCCTATGTTTCTACTGGCTTAAATGGAATTCAGTTGACGAAGGGATCTGATCCAGAAAAACAAGGTTCAATGAAGCAAGGCGGTATTCAAAAGGCAGGTCTAGAACACAAGTCGTGGCTAGGGGTAACACAATCGATCACGTTAAGGACTCTAAAAAGTGAAGCTTATAGGAAAAGTTTAAAGCTTATATGAACTGGAGAATTGAAATACTGCTTTGCTTATTTCAATGTCGCTTAATACAACAGTATTTTAAACAGTGTCAGGCACATTTTGATAGTGCTTCTGATTCCTTGCAGCTTGGGTGTGTGCATACTCATAGAAGTTGAAACTGGTTTTTGGTAGTAACATCTAAAGTCAGAATTTAAAGCCAAGTTTTATTAAGATGCTTCCTTTACATGGATCTAATCTCTAAGAACTAAATGCAGACTTTGCTCTCAAAATGTATTATTTTTCAGTGCCAATAAAACAGTTCAGTATTATGAGTTCTGACAAAGAGAACATCTGACGAAATAAAAAAAAATTATGTCTACCCCTGCATGCATTTTTCTAAATAAAATTATCCTTTGTTTCTTATGTGGAAGAAGTGGCTTTGTGATATGCACACAGAAAAAATTACTGTGCTGTTTTAGCAGTCGTGCTGTTTGTGTGAATAAAAGTATATGTAATACGTACAATTTATAATGGAATCCAACAGGAACAGGTTGTACCATTCTCTCGGTCCGGGGACAAGAGTGTCACGAAATGGCTATCGAGGCCACATGAAGGCCAGCAGGTACAATCCCCACTGCACACAGAGGTGTCAAACTTTCCCTCTGGTGTTGGTGATTTGGTTTGGTTTAATAATTAAGTGGGTGTTTTCTGATGTTCTCTTTCTAACTTACATGTCAAAATAAAGGTAGAGACCTTTTTCTTCAGACTTAAAGCTTTCCTTTTCTGTGACTTAATCTATATCGCCATAAGGGCTTTTGTTCATTCTGGTCTGCAAAACCAAATTCTGAACCGTTGGATCTTTATCTCAAGGCTTAAAGATGTTTTACCAGAGGTAGCTGTTTAACTGCCTGCCACTGTGTAGCAGTGCTGGTAGTTCTCATGTGGACAACAAAGCTGCTTCTTGTGCTAATGGATGGCATGCAAGATATTTTCTTTGCTGGCAGTTCTGTATTGAATTTCTTTTCCCCTCCTCTCTGAAATCAGAGATACGGCTAAAATGAGTAACGCATTAGATTTGGCCCCAATTTATTATATATATAGTGTTATTTGCAAGCTGACGGAGTAATATAACTGATTATTCTGATTAATTAAAACACAAATTCTGTCTCCAGCTGTGGCACTGTAGTTGGGAAAGAGATGGCCATTAACTATGAAACTTTTTTCATGCTAAGAAGCAAGCATTGTCTCACTGAATTAAACTCATGTTCACATCTATCAGTGTCCAAAATTGTCTCCATATCATCATCCTCAGTAGGTGCTGCAATGAAAATGTTTCCTAGATTTCCAATTTACTTTGAACGTTCATAAACGTTAGGGTGGATGAAACAGCAAATCCTGGCTTGCTTCAAAACAGGTTTCAAGCGCTGTTCAATGTCTTGCCTTTTCTAGAAAGCTGCTGGGTTCAGCAATTTAGTTACACGCTCTGATTGACATGGACGGAAATGATTCCTGTTGTAATTCTTTTCTGATTGAAAATGTTTTGTAAGCCAGTCAGCTTTGTAATTTTAATAAAGCTAAGTTTTCTTTTCACAGTGCTGTACCTGGCATTTGTTTTGGCCCATTGCTCATAGATCCTATGTAGGGTAGATGATTAGCAGAGCACCAGATGCATTAAAACACCTTAAAGCTGTGGTTCGGGTTTCTACTCTTTATTACTGCTCCTGCCCACTCTTCTTGCTTTCAGATATTTTAAAGATTGTGCATGTTTGAGCTGTGCTTTGTTTTTGATGTGCTAATGATTCCAGTGTTTCTAACAAAAAATTAATCTTTCTTGCAAGGGCTGGAAGAGAATTTTTAACACATACAGCAACTGTATGAATGTACTTCAAATGTTTGCTTTTTAAAATTAATTGGTTTTGATATTTCAGTTGTGTCTTGAGGTTTTTTTGTGTTTGTTTGTTTGTGGTTTTTTTTTTTTTTTTTAATTAAGGATTACCTGCTTGGCTAATTAACTTTTCTGGTCACTTTTGCTTGTGAGTGTAAATTCCACAACAGCAATTCCTTGTAACAGCCAAAGTCTTTTTCCACAATTAAGTCCAATAAATAAAAAGTTGACATTTCTAAATAAAAATACATGTTTGTGTTAGTTTGTGGTAATGATTGGAAAACTACTTTAGGAGAAATATTTTTTTCACACAAATCTTCACATGCTCCTTTCAGCTCCCTAGAATCTGAAGATTTGGCTGTTCATTTGTATCCAGGAGCAGTTACTATTCAAGGTGTTCTCAGGAGGAAGACTTTGTTGAAAGAAGGCAAAAAACCTACAGTAAGATTTTTTTTTTTTAATTCATTTTCTCATCGTCTTCCTTTGCCCAGTTATAAATACAATAAAATGGCCGTTGTACAACTAATTCAAGTGTCTTGAGATCTCCTCTGCCTTGCTGATTAAGGTTTAGGATCATGCCAGAGTTTGCATTCTGCTGTTTGGTGGAATTACTCAGTTTATAGGGTTATACCCATAATCTAGGGAGTAGAAGAGAAGTGTAATGCTACATAACATTTCTTACAATTACTGATAACTTGAAAAGAGGGGAGCGTGTTTTGCCTTCCTGAATGGTAGGTGGATGCTAACAGTTTATCAATAGATAATAACCCTTAGCATTTGCATTGCAAATGTTTGATTATGAATTACAAATTGAAAGACACATTTGTGACAATGGGGGAATACCTTCTGGCAGAACATAAAATGGAAAAGGGACAAATGTACTCGTAACTCAATGAAGTGTTCAGTAAGGGTTGCAGAAAGTATAGAATAAGATGCAGAAAACTTTTGAGATTAGTGGGGAAAGGCACATGTTCTTTCTACTTTCTAGATTTTTAATGCATTCATAGGCCTACACAAATAACTTGATACAGCAGCTTTGGGAACATGGCTGATGGTTTGGCTGGACATTTAGTGCTGTCATGTTGTTGCAGGATGATGCCTGCTATTTTACAGCTCAATATTATGAAATATTTAACTTCTCAATTGCACTTTTGTTGTTTTTCTCTTTTCTTCTAGGTAGCATCTTGGACGAAATACTGGGTAGCACTGTGTGGAACCCAGCTCTTTTACTACGCTGCAAAATCTCTGAAGGCTACAGAGAGAAAACATGTATGTAAAACAGGCATATTCCAATATCATCTGCCAAAATTAAAATGTGATTTCCTGATGTGCATACTGAGAGTAGTTCAGGACTTGCATGATTTCTAGTCAGCACTATCCTGTCTTCTAGTCAGTCACCTCATACGGATATGCCCTAATGGAAATATCATGCACACGTTTATATGCTACACCAAGAACATCTGCTTTGCATATGCCATGGGTCTCTTTGAATTTGTTGGTCTATAAGGAAGGGAACTATGTCACTGGGTCTGTCTGCTTTTCTAAGGTAGAAGTCGTATCTTTTGATGATCTGAGTCTTGCAACGGTTTGTTGCTACTTGAAATCCAAACAAGCATTGGTGTGGAAAGGCTGAGAAGTCATTACATATGACATGAAACATGTACCAATTTCATGTATGTGGTAAAATTAGCCTACTCTTTTTCTGTTTAATCCTGTAATCTGTTAACTACAACGGAGTACAAAACACTTCATATGTTAAGCAGAGAGCTAGCATATCATATTATTCTGTCCGTCTTTTTATTTGCTGCAATTTCATTTGAAAGAAGCTAAAAATACTTTGCTTATGTGGGGAAGTAATAAAAGAATTTTCTGTAGATGTTCCAGGGATGTTATGATGTGCGTAGTTCCTGTTTTCACTGGTTAATTATAATGGAACAGGATGCCGCTAGAGATTCTGTTAGGAAATTGAGTAAAATTTGAGATACTTGCATTTTTTTTTCCCAAGTTCATTCACTACTTAAAGCCACTACTTATAGTTGAAGCCACTACTTATAGTTGCCTTGGCCAGTGTTTCAGTTTCTCAGTGACAGTTGTCATAAAGTAAACGTTTGCTTTGCATAAAGCTTACGTAATTTTACAAACTGAGATGTACTTCTAGAGTCCTTTAACAGGACTATCTTATTTCTTTTTGGTACAAAATACTGTTTTCTTATCCTAACGCTTTTATGTTTAGAGGGTAGAGATTTGAAGCTTAAGATTTCGGATTAGTAGACTCCTGGATATTTTAATTTTCTGTGTGGAAAGTTTGTGTGTAATGTTGTCTCAATCTATAAAAACTTGAATACTTTCCAATTCTATTGAAAGTAGTTCATTAGGAAACAGTATTCTAATATTCCAAGTAGTTTAATAGTAGCTAATTACTTGTAGAAATACTTGCACTGTTTCTTTGCCATCATCCCTCTGCCCCACCCCTACTGGCTTTGATTGCTTAGGTGAAATCAAAACTGATCCTACTTAATTTGTCTTGCCCATTAAAACAATACTAGCCCAGACCAAAGGCCAGCTAGCCCAGCATCCTGTCTCCTGTGTGTCTTTAGAGAAACGTATGTATTTGGATGCATTTGCGTCTGGTATCAGTGAAAACCTTATGGAAGGAGTCTGTCTCATTAAAAGTAAAGGTAGTTGGAAAGAGCAGACATGTAAACTAATATGAGCAGAAATGCGAAGTATTAAAGAAAAAGAAAGAACCAAGAGAGAACTTGTGCTGGCATTATGTCACTAACAGTTAGTTGCTTGTTTTTTCTGGAAAGGTTGAGAAATGGAAAAGAAATTTTTTGTAATGTCAGACTTTGTGCTCCTGTTACTGATGTGTTGCCTTTAGGCTTTATGCCAAAAATGCATTTTGTTTTATTTTAAAAATAGAATATGCATTTGTAAGTCTCTCTTCTCCGCTGTCTGTCAAAGTACTGAATGATGGAAGACTTTACCATACTTGTACCTATTCAATCAGAAGCTTTTTCAGTATTGTGTATAAATATTTTAAAACAATCTAAATAACATACAGGTTTAGACAACTTGGGAAGATTGCATAGCTGGTAATTTTAATGTTTGGAAATGAAGTATATCAAATTTTTGTGGTGCATTTGCTTATACGTTTCCTTCAGAATAACAATTTTAATCATTTAAGTGGTCTTGCCCTCTCTTTAGGAAAAGTAAATGAAGTAAAAACATAACAAATGCTAACGTTCAAGTCTGGTATCTGATCCTCTTGAGTCTCTGTTACTGCAAAAGCCTTTACTTTTGTCTTGAAATGCAGTCATACCTGTTTAGAATGCTCTTTCAAAGATTATTTTCTGAACCTGTTGAATATTCCCCAAGTCACTGATGTGTTGCGATACCTACAACAACTAAAATACTAGTGAACAGGGACTAGTGCCTAAGAAGCTAAAGGCTGTCTTTCATCCTTATCTTCTCCTGTATATTTGTGCAAGGATGTGCCAGCAGACCAATAACGAAGTTTGCATATGGTAGGAGACATTCAAGTCCATGATGCTGGCAGGGTTGCCCATCAGAAGCCTGCCAGCATTATGGCTTGCAAATAGCAGGCAGAGTTTGAGCATTGCAATGCCCAGGAAAGGGAGATGGAAGAGCAGCAGATCCTTTTTCGTTTTTTTTTTTTATTTATTTTTTAGCAGTTGGCTCTATGAAATTGGACTGAACTATCCAGCACAACCTTGGATTTGTCTGTACACAGCTGATGTCTTGCTTTTAGCTTTTTAGGACAGCGAACATATTTTGTTCTCTTTGTGGATGCAAAGCATGTTATGAAGCTCAGGCCTCTGATTTGGTTTCCCAGGTGCAGTCATGGTTAAAATAATGTAATACCTATTAGCTGCGGTTTGGGTTGTCTTTTATTTAAACAAATAGTTCACAGTGAATGCACACGTACTCCTGCTCCAAAGGTTATTATAACACAGAGTATAATCTTTATGCTGAAATTAAGGTGGAAAATAACCTGGTAACTGCTGTGGGAGGCTGAGATTGGAGGATTAGGGGGAGAGGCTCCAGTTTATTAAACAGCCTAATAGTAGGTAGTCAGTAACTGTTCAGCTAGTCTGCTGGTGTACTTCTAGCCTAGCTGTTGATGGCTTAGATTTCCATCCATTTCACTACAGGGTTATTGTGCAAAGCATCAGCTTTTGTTCTGGAGTCTGTGAAGATGTCTTCTCAAGTGTCATGCTTCAGTGCACATTTGCTTGCATTTTCAGAAAGACAGTTAATCAAGAGAGAATAAACTGTAGATGATCAGTCGTCTGTAGATAGATATTGCATGAGTGTATGTTTGCTGCACAAATACCATCCAAGTGAGATCCCCAGGAGGTCTGTTCTGCAAAATAAAGAGATTTGAGGCTAGATCTAGGTTTTGTTTTGTTGTTCTCCAGACTAAATGGATAAAAAGGATGATGCTGTCCACTTGAAGCAAGTTTCTTTTTCAAGGATTGATACATTTGAGATTTACCTAGCTAAAATATTCCAAGCATCTCCTGGAGCCATGTAAACATCTGTCTTTTCAGCTTCCTTTCTCAAGGCCTCTGTGACATGGAAAGGAACGCTGGCAACAAAAAAGTCAGCCTGCTATATAAAGTTTCCTGGCTAGAGCTCTCATGGTAAATGTATCTTGATTACAGGCATGCTTTTGAGCGTGCTGCTGCTGCTATTGCTTCAGGCAGCTGAGACCAAGGACTTGGAATGCACCGACACTCAAAGCTCTTCCAGGCTTATAATAGCCAACCTCTTTGGAAAATTACCTCATAAAAATCACAGTATAATCCAGCAGAAAGGGCAAGAAATCCCCTCCATTTTAGACACGGGCAAGCCAGCTCTTCTTCTTGTGCCAGTGGTCAAAGACAAAGGAGTGCCTCCAGTGGAGTGTGTATTCTAGATGTGAATGTAGTCCAAAGGAAGAGGATGCTGTAGATACCTGGATATGACAAACTTTGTTGTGCTACGTATACTAAGACTAGCAAATATAATGAGTTTTGTATTTTAAATAGTGAACAGGTTGCAGTTATTACCATAGTAATTGCAAATTGTCTATAATGAGCACGTTAACTTCAGAGCCCAGAGATGTGGTACAGGGGGATCTGAGAGGAATGTGTGTAGAATGCTTAAGGTTTTATCTCATATGCTGAAACAGTACCCACAAGCAAGCTTCTGTGATAAAACTATAGCTCTTGTGCACCTTTAAAAAAGGGCACCATTAAAAATAGCCATCATAAAATTAGTCGTAAAGAAAGCATTCACCCTGAAAAATGTGAATATACCCATAAAAAACTGTTTATAGTGATTGGGCTGGAAGAATCTTGCCAAATTCTGTGACAACATAGCATGCATGAGAGGTTTTTCCCTGTTTGTAGGTACTTGGAAAAGCAACAGAGACTTTTTAAGTTCATGCCTTGTTCATTCCAAGCCTTCCATTGCATGTTACATTCAGAATTAGACCCATTTATTGGCACGCCAGAAAACTTGGTAGTTGTTGCTCAGGCACTTTCCCTGAAATACCCTGATAAAGAATGCTGTCATTCTAGGAAGTATGTTCAGCCACAGAGAAAATGATTTGAATATTAGAAAGCTGTAAAATCTCAACAGGAGATGCGGAGGAGGAGATCTGTAGATGCCAAAAGGTTGGAGTGAAAAGTCTGGTTTTGATTCAAAGATTTTTCTATAAATGCCTTTGAGCTCAGAACAACAACAACAAAAAAAAGTTACGTGAAGCCTAGCACCAGAGCTGTGTAGTTTTCTGTGAGTATAATAAGGGTGTCATTCCAGTGGCCTGTGTAAAAAAAGGAAGAAGAAGGAAAAAAAAAAAGGCAAAGAAGAACCAGGAACATTAAATTACAATGGAGCTTTCATTCCCTTCATGTTAACAAAGCAGACTTGCTGTTAGCAAGGCTCTATGCATCAGTGGAGAATGAGCTGCCCTGGGGGACTGTGTAAACATGGAATACAAATCCAGCCGTGCACGGGGATGGAAAACTGACATGTGTTTCAAGTGATGACGGATTGATGCTGGCAGGAGACACTTTCCTTGTGTGGAGCTTTTTCCTTTTTGGAGGAGTACCATGATTAACTAATTGTTTTGAATAAAATGAAAAAACAAGAGAGCTCTGGCAGTTTTGATGGCACGGTAATTTAATGTATTGTATACCTACTGTTATTATGCGTAACTGAGACAGGAAAGTGCAAATGTGCTATTTTCATGAAACTCTAGAAATGAGTGCAGTTCAGTTGCTGATGTGTAACCTATTAAAACCACTTTGTGACTCAAATTTCCATGTCTCTAAAAATGCTTTGTAGGAGTGCTTGGAAGTTTGCATTTTGCAGGTCCCTTTTAAGTGTAAATTGTATCATCTTATTCTTTGAGGCCATGTCTTCAGTGGGTCCATAGCAAGTCAGAATCACAGAAGTCCTGAATATCTCTATATTTATATATAGAGAGAGATATATATAGTATAAGAACTCGTGAGCCTTATTTTATTCTCCTTACTTTATTCCTTTTCCCTGTCTTTATTCCTTCTTTCAGATAAAATTTTTTAACTTTTTTCATTACTGACTGGAATCTTCAAAGAAATTTTAGTTTCTGTTTGGAAAGAGGTTATTCAGCACTCCCTGTAATGAAATGTTGTCTGATAGCACTTTATAATTTACTTCCTCTTCTTATGAGGTGTTACCAAATCTGTCCGCCTCCCAAAGGCAGTAGAGTTACTTAATTTTAGTATATGTGATTCTTCAGGTTTTATGAGGAACGATCTTTTCCCACCGTTTTATCTATAGTAAAACCAAAAAAAGGCCATCCATTTTGAAGTTTGGCAGGCAGGTCTTTTCCTAAGAAGAGTCATCACCACTTTTATGCTTAAGCTATCTGTACAAGCATCCCTTCAAAGTTTACAGGTTTTTATGTTTCCACTGACGTTACACAAGTATCAGCCGAACGTGACTGATGGGAACTTGTGATGGAATGGTTCCTGCAAGTGTAACTATAGTGACATAAGGAAGGCAGTACACAGATGATCCGTTCAAAAGTTTGTAAGGTACAGAGACTACCGTATAAATACTGAATTCTTCTAAGTACTGAATTCCTAAATCATTTTGAACTTGGTTAAAATACTTTTTGTTTCAACTATTGGTCTAACAGTTGTTCATTTAAAGTTCTAATTTATTTTAAACTGAGGTTTAAAATGTAGCCTGTTGCACAAGTCCCAGACAGATAAACTTTTGTTGATATTCAAAGTCTGCAGTTAATCTATGGCATAGATTATAACTGACATTAAACTTGCACTGGAATTTTATAAATAAAGTAATTATATTCCCATATAGAAAATATTCTTAGAAACTCTTAATGTTGCTTGCAATACCCTCAAACTTACTAGCAGTAACGCTTCCTTTTGCTGAACCAGAGTTCTAGATTTGTAATGGTAAAGCAATATTTCTAAAATGACACAAAAGACATTTGATGCTTAATGTTGTAAATCTGCTATGTGGCTTTAGTGTGAAGAGAAAAGTATTCTAGAACTATAAATTCATTTTAATGAATAAAATGTCCCTGAGATGGTTTTAGATCTATTGTTTCTAATAATGTAATTGAAGAGAGGTCAAAATTACTGTGTTAGTAAAGAGGTTAGAACAGGGATTTCACAAGGCAGGAGGAAGACACATCTGAGAGATGTACCAGCATATAGCAGAGTTGGACCTTCCGGTCAGAGAAGTGAGGTTAAGCACTGCGGAGGGTAAGAGTGCTAGGACCGATGAAAGAAAGTCTGTGTTGGACCCGTGAATGTGGGAAGAAGAGATATGGCAACTAAAGACTTGAGAGAAACTGAATTAATTTGGTATTAGGGAGTGAATGGGACTGCCTGAGCAAGTAATGAGAGGTGAAGTGTGAGGGTCTACCAGTAGATAGCAAGGAGACCAGGGAGAATAAAGCTGTGGTTTGGAAATGAATTAGATTTAATGGGCAAGGAGCCTGGAATTGAAAGGAGAAGCCTGAGAAGCTGAAAATAATACTGATCAGGTGAATGAAAAAGAGAGTGGGGACCAAGGAGCTGTCAGGAGAGGGGCTACTATAGCAGAGACAGGTACTGTGCTTAGAAGAGGCCTAAGTTATATGTCACTGTGTGAGTAACACCTTGAGCAGGAGCACCGTGTCATTTTGAACATCTTGTCAATGAATGAGCATGTCCTGCACACTTGCTTATTGAATCTGTGCCCTCGTTTGATCCATTTCATTCATCAGGTCATAATATTTGATTACACCGTTGTGTTGTCTTGTCTCATGTTGCGTGTAATTACAGACTATTATAATAATTAATGCATGTTAACTTTGAATAATTATGCCACATACAAGTTTAGTTCTTCTGTTTATTAACGGTGGAGGGATTAGCTTTGCATTTGTTGATACAGGTTTTTTGATCCGTACACATGTGCAGTAATGTGGTGAGAAATGCTGTTGCATTCATACAGTGCAGTTTAGATGTCTGTTGACATGTTTTGAGGGATTGTGATACTAATTGTAATTTACTCTAAATATCATTTGTTGTGCTAAGTTCTGTTTTCACTAATTCCATATAAAATTCATAAATTTTCTTAATTTTATGAAGTGCTATGCTTCCTTTGAAGTTATTCTGTGTCTTTAACAGCGTCACTGAGACGAACTGCCCTTCTGAATACTTGGTCTGTGCAGTGCAGTCAGTCTGGCTGAAGCTTCTTGTTTTACTTGAGTTTACATCTCTGCTTGTATTTTCAGTTCAAATCCACACCGAGTAAGAATGTGTCAGTGGTGGGCTGGATGGTGATGATGGCAGATGACCCTGAGCATCCAGATCTCTTCTTATTGACTGATTCTGAGAAGGGTAAGAATGCTTAGCGCCAAGAGTGCAGTGATACCCAGAGTAAACATTTGCTTTGCTGCGGTTTTCATAAGCAACTAAATGAAATTGGAAGGATGTTACCTTTGACTTACTCAACTGCTCTCCAGCACATAATGTTTGCCTCTAGAATGCTATGGGAACAATTGTCCATGGAGAATCCTTAGAGTCTTCATTAAGTTCTAAAACTCTCCAAACTAACAATTCCGATTGTGATTTTTATTGGCAATATTCATCTGCATTCTTTTAAATGATATTTAGACCCCTCAGAGGCATTTTCACATCTGTGAAAATGTAAGTAACAATAAAAAAAAGGTTCAATATTTAGCTAACACTAAGTGCTTGACCAGTCTCCAAATGAAGAACAAAACCCAAACCATCTGTTTAAATGTAGTGGTATTACCAGGAAAAAACCTACTAAGAGATTTTGACTCTTCTGCAGAGAAGCCTTGATTTCCTTTACTCCAACATAGTGCCCTGGTTTCAGTTTAAACTGTGAAGAAATTGTTAACTGTTCTATAGCACTTCAAACTGTGCAGAAAGAGCATCATAGAAGTTCTGATAAAGGAGTTTAAC
Organism: Phaethon lepturus; assembly: GCF_000687285.1. Lineage (NCBI taxonomy): Eukaryota > Metazoa > Chordata > Aves > Phaethontiformes > Phaethontidae > Phaethon > Phaethon lepturus. The sequence continues at coordinate 36,649 of NW_010541216.1, read as the reverse complement.
ATTATTTATTGCTTTATCTGCTTCGGGTCTTAGTATATTTTATTTCCAAGCATCTATTCTAGCACCACTGACATGTGGTATAAATTATGAATGCTTGTCAGCTTAAACTTGGCAACAGCAACCTGAAATGTTTTTGTAATACTTGGCCTTTCTGAACCCACGCAAGCACTGTATAACACCAGTCACTGAAAACACTAGTCTGAAATGTATCAGTATGTTTAGGAACAATTTTCAGGTATTTTCAAATGTGGCTTTCTAGAGTGCATTTCAGTGCTATCTTGCACTTCATTAACAAATTATGAAATGATATTATAAACGAATTGCAGTAATGGCAATGAACACAAACATTTTTGTTGTATGATTCTGAGAAATGTTTTGTTCTTTCCTGGTTGACACGGGGGTTAGTTGAAATCTAGAATGTTGGAAGGGAAGACAGGCAAGCTGAAGCTTCTCTCACAATAGGTCGAACAATTAAGTTGCACCTATGCCAGCCAAAGTGTAAAGTTATATGAACCTTCTGCTATTAAATCTTTTCATAATGTTTTAATTTAGAGTTATTTTAATATGGTGTGTATATAGTATTGTTTGTGTTTATTTATCTTTTTTTGGTCTACCTTCCTCTCTTAGGAAATTCATATAAATTTCAAGCTGGAAACAGAATGAATGCAATGCTCTGGTTTAAACACCTGAGTGCTGCCTGCCAAAGCAACAGACAACAGGTGAGAGTAAGAAGTGGAAAAGGAATAGAAGCTGTTAAAAGCTCAGAACTGATAAATCAAGATGACTGAGCTGTAACTGGTGGCTTTGTGTGAACAGCAGTCTACTCTGAGCAGCCTGTACATTGATTTCACATGCTTATTGATTTACCTCAGCTTTCCTGTTTGTCCCTTTGCAAACAAGTCCTCGGAGCTTCTGTGGTAATGAAAGAAGTCTTGGGGCTATCTTGAGGCTAATTTAAAGCAATTGGGAAAATCGAAGGAATGCTCTTAAAATACCTGAGTGGCAATTTTTTTGTCATTGTCCATTTTAAAAAGGCTATTTTACAGTTACATAAAAAGCTGTAAACCGTAACATTCAATGTCAATTCCAGATAACTCTCCTGTAGTGCCATTTTGTCAGGTCTTGGGCATGCATGTTTTCTGTTGTTTGTATGTATTTCTAAAATGTATAAAAAAGATAGTTTAGTCCTGGGTACATTTGGCAGACTTCGAAAGCAAAAGTAGAATTTTTCCATGAATCAAAAAGGAAGGTAAGACTACTCCAACCCCTGTTAAATTCTGTTCCCATATAAATTCTTATTCACCTTTTTCATCAGCAAAATCCTTTTTAAGTTACCACTTTGTCTTCCTGAAATCTCCCTTTCCCTTGGCATATTTGTTCATGGAGTTCCCAGAGGAAGAGTACTACTGAATTTCAAGGGGAAACAAAAGGACCTTTACAGATCTTTATGTGTTTTCTTGTTCAGTTCTGCTGCTGAGAGAAATCTAAGGAGTAAGGAGGGTTGCAGAAGCTCCCTTGAAAGGATTTGAGACAGTGCAAAGGAGAGAGGAGATTGTGTTCCTGGCTGGAGAACGTGGGAATAGTAGCAAATAGTGGCAAAGGGTTTGCAAGAAAGTGGTGACTTCCAGGCAAGCCTGAAAACTGCCCTCGGAGGACACTTTTATTCAATAAGGCTTAACAATGCTATTTAATGCAAACTTGTTTAAAGGATTCAACCCCTAGCTTGTGCAAAAGCAGCAGGCTTAAGGATCTTGGCAGGACCTCCTGTGGAAAATATGACAGCAAAGTGAAGATAAGTGTAGGAGATTTTAAAAGAAAAAAAGGAGGGGAGCATTAATGAAAAAAACCCTACCACTAAGAGGCCAAAACCCTTGCTACCATAATTTGTTGTGTATTTTCTGTTTTCTGTCATGTTGTGTAGTATATGGGCTCTTGCAGCATAGTTGCCCCCAAAAAGCAGCAGTGCTTCACACAAACATTAGGTTACAAGGGTTGGTTTACCAAATGAGTAAAAAAAAAAAAAACCAACCTGTAAAATTTTCCTCTTGATCGTGATGTGACTCCTGAGCAGTGCTTTGCCTAGAGAGCTGTTTAAAATGGCAGATCTTGTTTGCGTGTTAACAGTGTGGCTGCCTAAGAAAGATTGGATGTTTCAATGTGCCTTCGATAGACTAGAGCCACTTACCCAGTTGAATAATGTTGGGAACTATTTTCACAGATACTATTTTTAATTTTAATGGTGGAACTTTAGCCCAGTTGATCACCTTGCTTCTCCAGGTAAATGGTAAATGCAAAGCGAGAAATGCTTGCTTCAAATCTGACCAAACTGTGTATTTATTGACAGTTATCAGGAATGTGGTGGCTCTTTAATAACCTGAGTAAACAAGAGATGTTGCTGTCAGGCAAATTGCTGATGGGAAGAAAATAGGGATATAAACTAATGTAATGCAAACTAGCTTTAATCTTCATGAAAGGGAGCAGCAGGCATTCAGGTTTCCTATGGGAAAAGCCCAGGCAAGTGTTTATGCCTCATTTTTTTAAATTAGACTTAAAAATACTAGAGGGCCTACATCAATCACTGACCTGTGTGCCAAGAGTTCTCTATCTGGGAGTCAAGTGAGAAGGTTCTGCTTGTGTATTTTGTTGCTGAGATTTATCAAGTTAAGGTTGTTTTGCTGACAACTTAAATGTCATCAAAATTAATAAGATCCATGGCCACATAATAAAGTGATAAACCGTGCAGCAGTTTAATATTTTTGTTACACCTGGGTTTTCTGTAGCGCTAAGTATATTTGTACTGCTGAATAATAGACGCATTCCTCCTCTCCTTTTTTGAGACAGAGTGAGCATTAACGATGTGCTTTTAAACAGGTGGCTAGTCTGTGAAGCAGTGGAATGTAAGTAGCTACTACCCAAAGTAAAATCTGCTATCATTTATATTTTTGTTTTCAGGTTCCTGCCAACTTGATGACCTTCGAATAATAGGCTAACTCAAAACAAACAAAAAAAACCGCCACAATTGGAACCAGCTCGTAATTGAGAACGAGGTCCTGATGAAAAATGTGCCAGCTGTATTCTGTGCCAGAACAGAGCCTGTCAACTTGATTTCTGAACTCTGGAGCCCTGAACAAAACCACTACTGGTTGGGGAGTAGAGTCCCCCAAATTAAAAATGGAGTTGCAACATGAATTGCCATGGACCATGCTTCGTTATATTCTCTGAACTCACCTGTGGAAACCACTGCCTTAAAGAGTGAAAGGAAAAACAACATGAAACACCAAATAGTGTGTGTGAAACTTCTGGCGGTGCTGTGCTTGAGTTAAATAGATTGTAGCTAGTTTGAGTTTCTTTTAACTTTATACTAATTTTGAAAATAACTCATCTTTTTAGGCATTCTTAAGAAAACAAGTAAACTGGTATTTAAGAGTTGTATCAAAAGCTATGTATGAACCAGGTAAAAGAGGTACTACATGTTCCAGAGATGATGTTTAGACTATACCAGTTCTCCTTGATGGGAGCTTGTCCAAGACACAGTTAGCCTGGAGCAATGTTACTTCTCTCAGACCTACAAGTACAAGAAATGTAACAACTGCAAGTTTAAAATAGCAGGAAACTTGCAAACCTTAGTACTGTATGGGAGCCACGTTCTCTACGGGTGGCACAAAGGCTGAGCACTTCACACACCAAAAATTTTTTTGGTATGTTGTTACCTAATTCCTGGTTGAAAACGTAGTTCACGTGTTTTGGGTGGTCGGGGCGTGTGCGTGTGGAAGAGACAAAACTGAAAGCACTTGTTGGGTCAGAACTGAGTGTTTTCTTCCCATTTGTTTCTACACCTGTCACTCTTCTACATACAAAGGTTGAATGACAAAAAGAACCAACACCTGGATATAGCTCTCTGAGACATTGTTCTTCTCTGGATATCTGTTAATTATCAGTTAGGGACCACTGTTAGTGTATGGTGTTTCAGAATATCACTTAAGATCTACATTTTAAAAAGATAGAGGCACAATTTCAAGCTTTCATGTTCCCATTTGGCAATAATTGATTTTAGTATCTGTCTTGGTCAAAGTAGTTGACATTGTGTGGTATTGATAACATGGCCTAAAGCAGATCTTACCCACAGAAGCTCTTTTGATATTCAGGCAAATAATTAATTTATTAGAAGGTAGCGTAACCTAAGGAGAGAAAAGGTGTGGGACTATCAAAATTCCATCCTTGACAGGAAGAATTCTTGGTCACTGAAATTACTCGCAGAGAAAAACATTACAGTTGTAAAAAGGGAGCCATGCTTTATATGTGTGTTTTATGCTTAAGACTTTCAATCTTGCTTTATTTGGGTTTCCTTGATGTCACTTAGATACAGTTTCCTGGATGATTAGTTTTTCTTTAATCTTCAAAAATACGATCTTTGTAAAGCAAGGAAACATTGTCCAAAATATGACTCTGATATCAGAACTCTGAAGTCTGTGAAAAAGCAGTAACTGTTCCATTGATATTGTGGTTTAGTGGCCGTAAATACGCTTGCAGATTCCACCATGAATACTCCTTTTTAAAAAGAAACAAGCTACCTACCAGTCTGTGGCAGAGTTCTCTGACTATCTAATAAAGGTTTCTACTAGTAGTTATTATTTTGAAAATGTACAGTTTGTTTATTGCATCTGAGTAGAAGCCTGTAAATTCACTTATTGTTTTGTTTGGTTGTTGTTTTTTCCAGAGTCAAATTAACCTCTTAGTGGAAATTATTAATTTGAGGGCGGGGCAAAAAAAAGATAATACAATCTCACAGTAAAAAACTAAAACAAAACACAAAAACCCCAACCACTTGGTGATGTAGACTAAAGGGTAATAGGCTGTTTTATGTTTCCAAGAATTGTTCTTGTGAATTGGCTCTTGGAAGAGAGAAAACAGGAGAAGGATGCTTCTGTCAGAATTACATCACGCGCACTGTGGGAATTTGTGTCCCTTTGCAATTTTTTTTTTGTCATTGTTTTGATGGGGAATGAATATTCTGTTCTGATCCTGAAGTCACGTATCGTGGGAAGGGGTTGCTGCTGCTGAATCGCTCTGCAATTCGCACATCTCCCAAGTTTACCCGTGTTGGGTGCATAGTAAAGACAACATCTTCATAGCCAGCAGTGTTACTGTAGTAGACTTTGCACAACTTTAGTTTTGGGGGTTTTTTTCATTTTAAGAATTACTTAGCGTGTGTTTCGTCTCAACAGCTAAGTGTTTTTTTAACAATGTGTGTACTTTTTTAAGCTTTGTGGATAATAGCCTGTGGATTTTGAATTTTTAAATAAGCTATTGTAGGTTCATTGCAGCGTAACTGTATCTGTTCTTCTGTTAGTGAAAGGAAACATGCAGCTGGGAGCCACAGCCTGACATCACACAGCTTTGCGAAAGACAGTCAGGTTGGAAGGTGTCATTTATTATTGGGTTTTTTTATTTTTCCAGCTGTTTTGAGTTAGGTTTTTATGGTAGAAAGATGGTGGGGAAAACACTTCACAAATCACCATTTAGTGAATTGTTGCTGTTACCAACTTCCATTGTTCTTAGGCCTCCTACTCTTACTTTTTTTTCACCCTCAGATATGCTGTTTTTCGTGGGGAAAAAATGAATATTGTGGGAGGAGTTTCTTAAAATGTTTAGCCAGAATAGCTGGAGTGATTAATGGCAACACGGAAAAAATTATTGGCACTTGTTACGATGAGTAGTTCAGTACTTTTCTATTGTTTCTCCTGTTTAGCCACATAGCCCTACGGGGCAACACAGAAATGCTGAAATGTTACATGTTTTGAGATAAATGGTGCTCAGAAAGAGGTGGTGGTTTTGTTCCCTGAGGGAAAGCTGCCTCAGCTAAGCTTTGGAAAGACTCAGACAAGTCAAATACACTGTAAAGAATGTAGTAATGCTCTTTTTTTTTTAAAAGGGGCTTAAAAAATTAAATAATTAAAACCAGTGCTGAGAAAACAAGGACAGCAGTGAGCTCACGGTATTCAGGTAAGACCGTCATCCAGACTACTTCAGATAGTTGGCAGTTTCTCTTTTGTTTTTATTTTTAATGTATTGCTCTAATTCTTTCTCTTGTTTATAACTGCTGAAATACTTCAGCTAGTATTTGTCACTTTATTTCTTAATACTTTGATTTTGAAACTTAAGATGTCCCTTAAAGCTCCCTGTTTTGGAGGCATATGAGCAAAAAGTATTCAGAGTAGATCTTCGTAGCAAGACTTCGCATGTAAATGTTAATCACTTGCTGACTGCTTTGTGAGCTAAACTAACAGTGTTGGGAAAGACTGAACAACGGAGAATGTCTGATTTATGAAGTTGGTGCAGTCCATTAGAAATACATAACATTGCACTGGTTGTTGAATACTTACTGCTGACTTTTATCTTTCTGACTTAATCCATACTACTTTTGGCTAGTTTTTTCAAACCTGACTTTATTCCAGTGTTCTTAGAAGGCAAATAAGGAGATTTATTTTTGAAAAATTCTGATAATTTGAGTAAACGTAGCTCATGCCAGACATGTATTTCATTTTGCAGATATTTCATGCCAGAGGAATATTACTCAGGCTATTTATGATTCATTAAATATTTAGGTGCAAGTTACAGGCATTAAGACTACAAATACTAAATGAATGCACATAAATACTTAATGAATGAGCTTTAGCACCAGCTTTAAAATTGCCTTACTGTTAGGTCTTTTAAATTACTGTGAAAATCATACCCTACTTAAGAAAGATCTGAAAAGGAAAATACTCTAACAGCAGACATTATTTGTCAACTCTGCAGGTGGCGTATTAAGCAGCTCCCTAGTTATGCAGATGTTTTAGCTTCCTGCTTGAGGAATCAGTGTCTCTTTTGGGGAATCAGCTGATTAACTTTCCTCCTCGTAACTGTAGAGCACCTGAACTTTTACCAAGAAAAGCATTTATAAAAGTATGCATATTTGAAAACATACTGGGAGCAAAAGAAGGCATAAAAAAACCACAGCAGGACTCTATTTGGTATCTTTTCCTTGCTAGGAGTAAATGAATCTAATCTAGTTTTTCTTGCAACAACAGCTGCCTCTATTTGCATTTATACATTTTTAACAATAGTCCTCCTCTATTAGTATCAGACATAACAAATGTTAAAAAGAAATGCTTTCCCTTCCAGCAGAATTAATTGCAGGTTTTTTTGTGCTGCGAAGGCACTCGAGGAGGTGAGGTCCCTTTTGATAAAAGGCAAATTGATCTTGTGGTTTTGGTTAACTGTAGCAAATCTTATCCAAATCAAGATAAGATAAATCATGGGGTGTTTGTTTTTTCTGGCTCTGTCAGTGGCATTTTTCTTCATTCTCTGTCCTTTTTTTGGTATGTTAACTCACCAGCATTACTAGTTCTAATCTTTTCCATGGCCAGCTGTAGTATGCTGCCTGTTGCAAGCATCAAGGCACCTGGGCTGGTACTAAATCCCATCAGTTCGTTGCTTATTCTCCTTACAAGGACAAGTTTTAAAAGTTTTGTTACTATTGAAGTGTTGCCCTTTTTCTTTATTTTTTCTCTGCAAGTGGCTTGTGCATAAGGTGATTTGGCTTGGGAAAGTTGTCATTAAAATAAATCTGTACTAGTGGACATGGAATTTGTTTGGAGGTGTTATGCTTTTTTTTAAAACCATCATTCTAATTTGTAGTGCATCAAGAGGGTGAGTGCTTGGATTCAAGGAGGACTTTTGTCAGTGCCTTACTATTAACTTGAAGACAAATTCCTTTATTTCAGTGCTGAGACTACCACAATGGCAGACTTCCATACTGTGTCCTTGATATACCGAGGGGTAACGTTCCTTACAGTCATTGCATTTCTGCAGAAATGAGTTGTTTTTCTCAATGTAAAATAGTTGTGGCTTGAGTTGCTTTAGGTTTGGGGGTTTTTTCTGTATTTGAATAGCGTCTTTTTAGGAAAAATGCAGAGGTATTTGGTAGCTTCAGTTTGTTCAGCTTTTATTGGAAGTAGCTCAGACTTCTTCAAAATCAATTTATTTTTACTTTAGTATGTCTCTAAATAGATTGGGGGGGTGGAAATTGAAAAGGGTAGTCCAAGTCATGGTCTAGACCACGTGAACATAAGAGCTCACATTATTAGAAAGGAGTTTGCTTTTCTCTCTCGCATTTTAATTTAAACACTGAAGAGCATTCTTATGAGAAGATTTATTTCTCAAAAGCTTTTTGTCAATGTAAAATAAATACTACAGGAAAAAACTGTTTGGGGAAAAAGAAGGCTTGGATAAATTTTAGTCAATTCTTAATATCCCACGAGCTCAGTTTTGTATATTGTATTTCTAGTGCCAACACTATGTAGAGTACTGTCCTTCACTGAAACAACTGCTAGAGGTTGCTTTAGTAGCAAGACTTTATAAAATTTGGAAGGGGAAATGAAGGAATGTGTTGTTCTTAAGCAATTAAATATTTGTTTTCCTGGAACACATCTTTACAAAAACATAGCAGTTGTACTGTAGTGTTGATAAATTCAAATGTTGGAAAGGGAAGGATAATTTGAAAATTAATCTTATGCTTTCTAAGAATGCTCAAAGACAAGGGAAGGGTTAGGTCAAAGGAGAAAAGACAAATTAGGTTAGCCATGCCTGTTGCAGAACAGAGATGACAAGTTTTCTTGAAGTTACATTGCTAAGAAAAAAGGTGTATGAAATGTAATGAAATGCAAGCTCCTGCAGATCGTGGCATGGTTATAGCCTGTCAGCCTGATCCTGCTCTTGAATGACTTAAAAGCATCATAAATACTCCATTTCCTTTGTGTGTTTGATTGGTGTATTATTTCTCGTTATTTGGGTAGGTTCTGGCCTTCACATGTGTTTCCTGAAGGTGTTTCTTACCATTCCAATGCTGTTCACAGGTGAAACTGAAAAGCAGTATAAACCGATTAAATGTTGAAATAAAGAGTTCTAGGGTGCCTTGTTTACAGGCACTTCTAGCTCCTTGTATACAGGAGCATATCCATTCAAATACTACTGTACTGAAGTGTGAAAAGCACCAGGAAATCATATATATGTTTTATAATAACCCTGTAAGGACCAACCATCACTGGAAGGGGGATCAAGGTTGTCATGCAGTAAACACAAGCCATTTTTAATATTCCCTGCTGGTGTGAGGCGTTACAGGGGTAGAGGGATTGCACTATGATCTCGTTGAGTGATGTGCAGTTTGGCTGTCCTCTAGCCCTCTCTTCAACTTTTTTAATACTTTATTCTGTGTGTGCGTGTGAAAATTGTGTGTTCGCATAAGCTAGTTTAAATGAAAGTACAGGTTTCAAAAATCTTTCCTACTGAAATAAATGATTTAAAAGATGGCTTGTGTCTGAAGTTTTAATTTCTCATTAAAAAAAATGCATTGATACTGCAGCTAGGTTTTGCAATGTGGAATTTGGCTGTCTTTCAGAACGATGCTGAGATCAGCTGGGATTTTAGTAGCTTTTTTCAATGAACTTCTGAAATGTAGCATGTAAATAAAATATACCATTGCCTGTTGGTACAAAAAAAATACAAAAACTACCAGGAAGATACAGTTCATCGAAGAGATTTATGTTTGGTTTCAGAGATCATTCTGCTAAATGATGTGTTTTTTCTCTCTCTGGTAGTTTAACAATTTTTTTTCTGTTGTTTCTATACTTCTAGCTGTGATAAATTTCAACTCACTGAAAGCAGTCATCAGGCAGATTGGTTCTTAAATTAAGGAGTAACTATGAAGATAAACTAAAAATTAAGAACGAATGAATAGTAGGCAAAGCCTTTTACTGCATTAGCTCTTTGTCTGGTGTTACTTCTCTACTTTCTATGCCTTTTTAATTCTGTTAAACCTTACTGAACAGGATCATACAGCCCTCAGTGGGAAATGCTGTGGGGTCAGGTTGTGAAATGCTTGTCAGATTGTGAGCCTTGGGCTCCTTCTCTTTTTTTTTCCTCCTTAATGGAACAGTTGATTTCAAATGTATTTACAAAGAGAGAAGGAATCAAATAGATTTTTGTAAGCCCCCCCTTTTCTTATTTCCAGATTACTGAGTTTGAAGAAATGCTTTGTGCTCGACAGTGTAAAAAGATAACAGAATTAATTAGCCACTGATTTCTGTTGCCCTTGTTTTGTTCCTTTTCAAAGCTCTTTTTGTTATTCACCAGTTTCTGGCAAACATTTTCTGATGAGCTGCTTTATTACCTCAAATGCTGACTCCATGCTCTCAGGTGGGAGCCTGAGACTGCAAGTTGAGGGGCACAGAGAGAGTGACGTGATTCTTGGTTCAGATGCCTCTTCTCAGCAAAGACTTTCTCTCCTGTTTCAACTGCATCTCTCTGGAACAATGCTAGCGATTCCAAGTCTGGGGCTCTTAGCTCTATCTTTTTTCTGTGACTTCTGTCTTTCATATACTTTCTACCCTTTAAATACTTAAGGGCTATAGCATCTTTTTGCAGTGCCTGTTAGAAGTGGCTGGAGTGAGAGTTCTTTGAAACTTGTTTGTTATTTTTCAAATCAAGGAACATGTCAAGGAGTCCTTTGGCCTCTTTCCAGACGTTCTTGTCTCTTGGACTGTTGCTTACAGGAGAGGGCCTCCAATCCACAGAGTGAGAAGACAGATGGGGGAAAGGCACCTAACCTCTTCCTTGCTTCCCAACTGGAATAATTTTCATAGTGGGTATACTTCCTGCTGTCTTGCGCCAGGTGCATATGCTAGTAAGTCCCTCAACTGAATGTTCCTTTTGAAATTGCAGTATGAGCAACTGCCTTGGTTTTGTAACTTCATCTTTGGGGTGTTTTTTTTTTTCTTTCCCCATGTGAAGAAACCACAGTGTGGGGAGAGGGAGCTTCGCATCTGTGGGAGAAACAGAGAAACCAAATCACAGATGCATGAAGTAAGCAAGCTGAAAAGAGGAGATGATCTTTTCCCTTTTTTGTATTAAGCTTAGTTTTTGTAAGTGAGATTGCTAGGTAAGAAAAATGTAAGCGGATGATATCCAGATATAAGCAGATGATATCATTTTGGCATGAACTATATGCCTTGATTGAATGGTGGGGAGGTAGCTTTGGGGGTTTTTTAATAACTGCAAATAAATTGAATACAGAAGACTGAATCCATGCTTCTAACTTGTAAGTAATATTTTTATTAGTTTTCACTTAAATCGAGCATTATTACTGAACATACATCTTTACATAGGTAATATTTATCTTTGCACTGGTATTTGCCTCTTTCAGTTCCCCATTTTTAATTCAGTTTGGTATTTAAGGACAAAATGCACATCCAAAGTAAAACCTTCTGCTTGTCTCCCTGAACTGGTACAAGAGACTGTTAGTTGCTGCTGTGCAAAACTACCCTTTGCTAAATGTCTTTATCTTGCTCTTTAAAAGAAGCAGTTTGTATGTAATGTGTATAACATGATAGAGTATGTCAGGGACCTGATGAAAAGTTCCAGCGTACAAGATGTTGCAGTTTTTATTCCGAAACATTCAAAAGGGCCTGCTCAAAGGATATCTGCAAAGGGAAAAATTGAAGTGCATTTTTTTCAGATTAAAAAAAGGGGGGTGGTTTGATGTGTAGCAAAACACAAAATTAGTCCAAGCCTTTTTTTTAAGCTAAAGAGAGACCTCATACAAGAATACAGCCAGCAGCAAAGTGCTAATGTATCTTTCATTTTCTTTTTAGGTAGGAAAATGTTTTCCTTTCATTATGGAAAAGGGATAAGGAGCCAAACTGTTTTAAGGTCAAATAATATAGCTAAACATTTAAGTAATTCACTGCTTGTTGAAGATACACGTTACAGCCATGGGTAAACCGTGGCTTGTGTTGCTCACTACCTGACTCTGCAGAATTTCTTTAATGTTGTAGAACGACTGTCTGGAATATAGAAAGCAGCTTGTTCTGTAGGCAAAGATGTATGGAAGTACAGTGAGCAAGCGTGAGAAGAGGGAGCCATTGCCTCATACAGGAGCAATCCCAAAGCAGTGGCTTAGAGAAAAATTTATGGTATTGTGAATAGTTCAGTAGTATGTTATGATAGAACTGGGAAAAACATACGCTTAATTCTGAGTTCCCAATGCTGAAACAGCAGTATGCTCTTCAAAGAGTATCAACGTCTATCTAAGATTTATTCAAAACAAGACAGTTTAAATGGGATAATTGTGATCTATTATATTTCTTGGTTTGGGGATATTTGGTATTAGCAAGCACTTTATGAACTTTTCACTTGCGCTACGTTTCCTATATACTGGGTGTAGGCAGTTACTAAACGCGAGTCGCACCCACCTTGGTAATCAGCTCCTCATCAGTGTGAAATCTTAGGATGTTACACCAGCGCTGCTTTTGTTCTCATACCCTATATCTCATACCTGTATTGGAGGCTTCAGATGAAAGAGTTAACCTACAGGGTGCAGATGAGGAGTGAACTTTTAGCAAGGTAAGTAACTTCTGACACTTTAATGGCTTGCTTATGTATTGAAAGCTTTATAGTTTCACTTTCTTAATTTCATCCAATATGATGATGGCTGTAATAATGAAAATGTTTCTGCTAATCTCTTAGTTTCCTTGATGTAATCCATCAAAACATATGTTAATGAAAATTAAAACACTTCTGATGATAAAAATGTTTGAGATCTATGTTGAAAAGTATGTTTAAAATAACCCTCCTCCAGAAGCTTACTTTTTAATGTTGACCATTTCAGTAATCTGGATTACCGAACAGGCCCTCAGTCAGCACAGTTGAGAGCTGTAGGGACTTCTGAGGTAAGATTAAATAATAATTTAAAAAGTAACACATACTAATGCCATTTCTAATCTTGTTTTGACCCAGAAGTCTCTGCTTGACAGCACAAGGGATTACATGGGAGCTCTCAACAGCCCCACCTTCTATTGCAGAATGAATCTCTTAAAGACTGGATAGCAGTTGAATGGCTCAAGAATCATCTTGGTCCTTTTAGAAAGGATCCATTTTTTTCCACTTTGTGAGGAGTCATATACGTTGAGATGCTTCATAGCCATCATGTAGCGTGCCCTGAAATGTATCGGGCGGTAATGGCTCGGAGAGACCATACTCAACAGCACATTTGACATTCTTTTGTACTGAACCCCTTCAACACTCACTAGACAAGTGCCAGATAGTAAGTAAATATTGTGTTCTCCAGATACGTGCTCAGTTTTAATTTAACCTAGAGGCTTGCTTCTAGTAGTCTCTGAATACCACAGCTATAGAGAAATGAAGAAGATCCATTCGTGATGTCTCTTGCCTGCAGTACTGTACAGTACTGCAAAGCTGTAGGAGAGTTTTGTGACTGTCAGCTGGAAGCAAGGTCGTATGTAAAGCCCTTTGTGTGAAGCTTACATTTTTATAAAACCCAAAGTGTATTTGGGGAGTGGACAGAGGGAGGGGAGGTGTGGTGCTTTTGGTACCTGTCATAGAAAGAATGTTTTTCAAAAAGGGGTTGAAGCTGTGCTTGCAAGATGATAAAGAGCAGAACCAGCGTGGCCTGAACGCACCAACCTGGAGCGAACGTGAAGTACGACCCAGGCTTGTGTTAAATCTTGGTTTACATCTTGTCAGAGACATATGTATATTATTAGTTTTTTGGGGGAGTGAAAATTCTTGATGTACTGTCTACATGTAAAGTTATTGCACACAGCTTTGCATTTAATTTGTGAGGTGTTGGAATAAGGAAACTATTTCAGGATGAAGTTATTAGCCATTTGGTTATCTGAGAATATCTGCTGGCCATTATACAGAGACATAGCATGCTTGCTGCTATGGTATCTAATAAATATTTACTAAACAACATCTTGCTTAAATCATATTCCTTGTGCTGCTCTTCTTCCAATCACATTTGGCCAAATGAGGGCTGTCAAATTAAGTGACTCGATGGTTATAAAATTTCAGGAGAAACTGTTCCCGGAGAGTGTGGTGATGCCTTTACTGCCCAGTTCTTAATATTGGCAAGCAGTTAATATGTCCGCTCTTACCATGGGATTCATCAGTTGGTCTCGGAGCGCCTTACAGAGGAAACTGGTATCGTACAGTCCTTGTGCTACAGATGCAAAAACTGAGGCACAGCAGAGAAGTAGTGTGTGTTGTGCTCACTGTGCAACAGTCATAGTGCCAGGCTGGAGATTAAGCCAGCTCTGCTGAGATTATATCCAGTGCACTTTCCAGTGGCTCGTAGATGCATAAAAGAATCAAGGAAGAACTTGTCAGAGCACATCTGCTCCAGTGTTTCTGGAAAAAGTGTATCTGTTATCCTGATTTAAATCATAGCTTTTGACACTGATGATGTGTGGAGGTAAAGCCCATTGGTGGCCTGGCCGTGTCTCTCGGTCAGACCAAGAAAAATGTTGGGCGAGCTAAATCATTTAAATCCTGGTACTGCCAGGGCTGTGGATGGGTGTATACAGAAGTGGAACCCCAGGGATTTCAGTGGGGCTCCATGCAGACAGAACGATCACTTGCACTCAAAGAAGCTTATAATATCAAAACCACTATAAGAAAATAGCCTCTAGACAAAGCTCACTGAGCTGAAGTCTTTCCAATAGCACATCAGGTAATGCTCCCAAGAAGATGTGTTTTACTTAAGATTAATAATGCATTTGCATGACTGTGAGACAGCCTACTGCTCCTGTTAAGTCTTCTGCCAGTCTCAGAAGGCGTCAGCCTCTCGCCATTTTGTTTGCATAAAAGTGGCCAGGGAAAATAAGAGTAAAATAATTTCTTCAAATTAAAAAGGTAAGGAAAAAATGATTGATTAGGCCCAAGTATAAAAAGGAAAGTACACAAACCTCTTAATTCACCCCCATATATTCGTCTTTTTCAAGAGTAAAAGGGGACAACAAATCCTGCAAGGCTTACACATTTATTATTTTCTGTAACTCGGTGCTTTGTGTTGCCTTTTGATCCTTGAAGTGCTGCTTTTTCAGTGCTGAATGTAAACAAGCAAATACAGCAGGGTTTTTTTCGTCCTGCTGTGCATGTATGAAGAGCTTCCAAAGGAGGCTCGTGATGCATCAGACTGGCTCACCTTGAGCTCATCAAGTCCTTCAGTTAAGCATGAGTTCTTTTAATACATTGTTCTGCCTGTCATTTCTAGTTGGATAATGACATTGAATGCTCTGATGATATCAACCTGGTATTTGTTCCTTCAGTGTCAAGGATTTGCAATGAAAATGTAATAGGCAGTTACATTAAAGTAAAAATATGCTGCTGGCAAGGAAATAACAAATTGGATTAAGTCAGTGCTGGTTTGAATGTTGGTAACTAGATGAATTTTAATTTCTCATGGTTCATTTTAAAGAGCTATTTAGGCACCCAGTACTCCATATTTTAAGGTTATGTTACTGTTTTAAATCTACTTCCTAATTCACTTCAGTATTTCAAAAATGTATTATTCCCACATTGCGAAACTTGAAGAGGCTCTTTACCCGTATCCTGGAACACAAGAAATGGAAAAGAAACCTCTAAAGTAAGAGAAGATTGTCACATGAACAAATATGCATAAACTGGCTATCGATAAAAGATAGGTTTCACACCATCAAGGAGGGAAAGTTTCTGTTACAGCCTCTCAAAGGAACAGTGGGGAGCGAGCCCCTAACCGGGGGAGATTTTTGTGGGGCTTAATCAGATCATGAAAGTGTACTACTCCGAAGATATCTGCAATACCACGAGACAGCACTTGGCGACGTAGGGAGTCTCTTCTGGGCTGTGGTCTCTTACGAACAGTCTTGGAGACCGTTAAATATTGAAGGAAATGTCATCTTCTAAAGGTGCTTCTTAAAATACCGTATTAGTTCTAGTTTGTAAGCAGTACAAAATATTAGAGTCCAATTGCACTGCAGGGACTAGTATGCTTGGCTAGAATGGTGCAACACTTACTGAAGTCTGCCACTTTCTGGGAGCTCACAGGGTAGCCCAGAATTTCCTTAGGTTATGCCCCTTCTATCAGAATTCAAGTCTGCAAGATGAAAATTTTCAAGTTATGATGTCTGAACATCAGAGAGTTTGAGGTTTCGAATACCTATGAGCTTCTGTTTATCTTAATTTAAATCATGGGGGGTCTCAGCTACTCTGAAAATGCAAGTTTAACCAATGCAACTTCTCCAAAGATGGACTCTGTTTCCTTTGTTAGTATCATAAGGTTAATCAGAACAAAGGATAAACAGATATCTTTGTACGTAGGTAATTACAAGCACGGAAAAAAAAATGTTCTTTTAATTTTCCCTAAAAGATCAGGCTAAAGATTTGAAGTCATAATATGTTTCTTGTGGTAATCCAAATTTAAGTCATGTGAATCGAGAACTGTAAGGATTCCATTAGCACACACGGAAAGTAGGATTGGATCTGTAAATGTATTGACAGTATGTCCTGTTCAAAGTATTATTTTTTTAAATTAAACAAAACCATCGAGTGGCTTTACAGTTAGCTGACAGTGCCAGCACACTTTAATTTCCATTAAAACTGAAGTTGCCACGCTTTTCATTTTAAATGGAAATAGTGTTCTGCTGATGCCACTAGTGAGCTTTATTTTCTCCCAGTAAAAATATGTTTGTATTAGAGTGACTTTTGACAGGAAATCCCTGTGAATATGTTTGTCTTGGTGATCTGCTGCAGCTTTAGATGAAAATTGCTATACCAGTCAGCTTGTGGGAAGATAAAACTTTTTTTTTTTTTAATTTCTGTCAATTTAAATCCAATTTACGCTGCTAGATATTGGAATAAATGTGGTATGTTCCTGCCTGGAAGCCTGTTCTGGGAAGAGGTGTCTCATCCCAATGCACAAAGGCTGTTTCTCATTTTGTTGATTTTTTTTTTTTAAGCAATACCTATCTTTTCTCCGGGAATGTGTCCATTAATATATGTGCATAAACAAATTCAGGAAATCCTCTCCTGTACCTCAGACTTCTGCTTCTCTTGTTTCCTTCCCCAGCCCTCAAAGAAGTCGCACAGCTGTGCCAGGCCGCCCTCAGGACTGCTTTTGGGGATCCTTTTGGTCCCCATCTGATGCTCCATAGCAGCAGCTACTGGATTCACGTATTTGTGCTCAGTCTTTATGAGCTTTTCAGCAGAGTGTTGGGCAGAGGCACTTTTCTTCTTGCCTGCTTCAAAACCTGCCCCTTCCATCTGCCCTGCAGCAGCTCTTCAGGCAGAACCTCTCCAGGCATTCAGGGAATAGGATAAAGTCCATTTTTCTGTTGCCTTGAGACTAAATGCTTCATCAACATGCAGTGGTCCTCAGTAGGAGCATTCAGGAAGATGTTGTTACCTGTGTTTTCCAGCCTTGTAAGAAATGTTACTAATCCTAACTGAAAAAAAAAATACAAGTTTAGATAAGGTCGAGCATTTTCTCAGTTAATTCCTGATAATTTAACACTTCAGTTGAGTACAGTAGTGATTTTTTTTTTTTTTCCCCCTTTGATACAGCTTTTATCCAGAAGGGATTGCTAAATGCTTTACAGTTCATACAGAAAAAGATAAATCTGTTCTGGCACCTGTTGGATCAGCCAACACTGAGCAACCAGTTTACCCAACTGATAAAATACAGAACCTTGTTTTGTTAGGACGTACAAATCTTTCTGCCCTCAAACAAAAAAACCCCATCCAGTTTAACCTGCCGCTTACCAAGTTCGCCTCTGTTTTTGCAAAAATGGTCAGTGGGTTTTTAGTTATTTCAATGGACTTGACTTAGTCATTTATATTTCTCCAGAAAAGCGGTGCTTCCCATGGTGTGTATTTCCATAGCGCGGCATCGAAATTCAGTGCTGACTATGCCTTTCTGTCAGTTATTTAGAAGGTACCTCACTAGCGAAGTGTTCGGAGTAGAGGCACATCTGTAAGAAAATCTTCCCTCACCCTGGAAGGGCTGGGAAGTTTGAACTCCGGAAACATATTTCCATAATAGCCAATTGGTATGTATGTGTGTCTAAATTGGTATAGAATTAAAACTCACACATGCTTTTTCTAGAGCTGCATTTTCCTAGCAGATGGCAACATTACCTCTTTTTTGTTCTTAATTTGAAATCTCGGAAAAG
This sequence comes from Phaethon lepturus, assembly GCF_000687285.1. Lineage (NCBI taxonomy): Eukaryota > Metazoa > Chordata > Aves > Phaethontiformes > Phaethontidae > Phaethon > Phaethon lepturus. The sequence continues at coordinate 18,602 of NW_010541216.1, read as the reverse complement.
TGGTGACGTACTTCCAAGTTTGTGCCAGTGAGATACAGCTTTTGTGGGATCTGCTAGCTCTTCCCCAGGGGAAGGCTTTCTCTGCTGCCTTCCATTCGATCACCATTTCCCTTCCACTTTTGAGTTCATGGTGACCAAGCACAGCTTGCCGCTGTGCAGGACAGTTGCACAAGGTGGGCTGTAACAGTGAAGTCCCTGAAAGCCCAGGCCAAAGACAGCTCTGTTTGTTTATCTTTTCTTATTTTTCTGCTTCCTGCTCTCCTCCTTCTTGTCTTTTTCTTTTTTTTAAGGCTGTCTTGATGTTGTATCATTTCAGATTGACACGATGAAGCAGAATCCCACATCAGATTCCTGATGATCCCCCCTCTGTTTTGTATTAACACTGAGAATTTGTTTCTGTTTTGTTTGTGGTCGAGAGGCTTTTTTCCCCTCCGCCCCGCCTGAGATTGTTCAAGAAATGTTGAACGGAGTGCTTAATGATTTCCAGTGCTTTCTCTTAACATTTTCGTTTTGGAGAATGAGCAATGCCTCCGCTGGGGACTTCCCTGGCAGATCCACGTCTGAACAGGCAGGGCTGGTTTCCAAGAACATTAAATTCCAGCTGCTTTTCCATCCAAGGCAAGGTTAGTTTAGTATCCCCCTTCCTCCCTGTGTCTTTACAGCAGGAGCTATTCTAGCCAACGCATTCGTCATGTTTCTGAGCCTCCCCGCTGCTTGATTTATGCAGAGAGGACTAGAGAGAGAGATTCCAGAGCTGTACGCTGAGTGTGAACTACCTGCAGGTGTGCAGCCGGGCACGATAGCCCGGCACGGCTCGGTCCGTACAGACGCGGCTACGCTGGTTAGTCCCCCCACGTAGACAAACAGAGCGGAGATTATACACCGCACGTTCAAACGCACAAAACGTGGCAGTGTCGGTGCCGTTACGGTCATGTGAATGAATCTTGCGAAATGCTGGAGACTTGGCTGCCCGCGAGCAGCGCAGAGAGGTTGAGATGGAGTGAGGGATGCTGAGACGGAGTTGATTCTTGCATCTGATGTTGCTTTCCTCGTTTGTGAAAAGCAGCAGTGAAACAGTACGTTGGAATGCTGAGTTAAACTGTAGATAACAGTATGTAAGGCTTCAGGAAAATTCACATTACCTCTCCATAATGTTCCCTGTTATTTTTCCATGTTGCGCAGTTTATGCACTATGTGAGGCGAAGCAAGTGACTTTACGCCTGGTGGTTTGTTTGTTGTTGTTGGGGTTTTTTTAAGATTGGTTACGCATATTTGGTGCCTGGCTTAACACTTCAAGGGACATAATTTTCAGTGGTATAATGGACTGTTTGAGTCTCTCTTGTCAACTGGGAGTTTGAGTATGCGGCACGTTTGGAAATTCAACCCATCCTGACCTAGCAATTGGCAAAGGAGAAATCCAAACCTATCAGTTGCTTTTTAAACCGGAGATTTCTGCTTGCCTTTGTCTCGTCGACGTACCTCGTGTGCTCTTTCAAAGTTGGTTTCACATGTGCAGTCGCATGATGAAAGGCATTGCAGTGTTTTTAGAAACCCCAAATGTAGCCGGTCTCCAGCTGGTAAAATTGTCATCCTTCGCAGCCTAATTGAACTACGGAAATTTACCCGAGTAGAGGATCAGGTCCAGTGTACACAGCTGGGAACCAAGCTGAGCTCAGTAACTATCTGTGCTCAGTACTAAGCCCAAGCCACCCGGGTCTCACACAGATATTTCTCCCAGGTAGCAGCACACGGATCAATGTCCTCTTGTTCACTTGTATTCGTGTCGTCCCCTGTTCTCCTTTCCCTTCTAACTAAGCGATGCCTCGCTGACACCTAAAGCGAAAGACGTCGTAGATGAAAACTGATGACCTTTTTCTGATGATTCAGAGGAAAACATTTCTGCCTTGACACTTTAACTTCTCCAACAGCGGTTATAATTTGTTATGTCCCTTTTTTCCTTGTTTGTGAAACAAGTGTGAGTTATGCTTGGTGTGAGTAGGGGAGAGAACTGATATTTAGAGATGGTTGTTCTTCATTGATAGCACTATTGTAGGCGAGAAAACTTAAAGGAGGTTTTGCTTAGGTCTTTTATTTTTCTGTGACTGTGGTCCTGATTTTTCCCAAAGCTTGTCTACAGTTCTGTACTAGGACCCAAACCACTAAAATGCTTTAAAGTCAATCCTTTTATGCCCCTGTGTATTCAGCTAGTACGGCAAAATGTTTTGTTTTTCTTTTTTTTTCCCAGAGTCTATGAGATCATTCAAGTATGGAGACTTGGCAGCTTCTCTGTACATACAAAGACGGCTGTTTGAATGTCGGACTGAGTGTCTTTCTGGCTAAGGATAAATTATTTGGTGTGTTAAATGAGGATTTGTTGCTTTATCTGGCATGAATAAGGTTCATTTATTATCAGTGTCCCATCATGATTTACAGTGAACTGCAGTTTTCTGTCTTTTGGGGTTTCTTTATGTTTTATTACATAAAAGCATAGGTACTTCTTTTAAACAATTTAGTAATAGAAAGGATTGTAGTAGTGAGTTAATACGGTTGTAAGGCCAAGAAAAGACATTGCAAAACAGAAAATAAACAGGAGTAAATACAAAAGTAATGGTGGGATTGGAAAAGCAAGGTGAATGTTTGCTTGGGCTTTAACTGGTCATTTACATATCAGTCTGTATAGAATTGAACAGTTGCTACAAACAGTGTAATCTATGAAAAAGGTGGATAGGGAATTTCATAAACATGAAGGATTCTTGGTGAAGATAGAATTTACAAAAAAAAATTGAAGAAAAATTGTTAGTACTTTTTAAATTCAGTTTTGCTACCCAAAATGCCACTCAGTGGAGTGAAGAAAAAATCTTGTTCTAAAAAGACCTACATACATGGTCCAGTACTTGTGGTTATTGTCAGCTCGGAAAGTGGGTGCCTTTTATATACACCCGTGCCTCCTGTTTCAGAGAGACACTGGTCTGGACGTCTCTGTCTTGGCTCGAGGAGGAGCCATTTACAAGGACATCCGCTGCTTGAACTGCGTTTCGTTGCCAGGGTCGAGTATGCCATCTGCGCTCTCTGTTGCTGAACTGCTTGGAATGCTGAAGGGATGGAATAAATGCTTTTTTTTAAAGTATATTTTATGAGTATTACAGCTTGATTTACAACATCTGGGTCTAGCTTGAAATAGTGTTACAAAAAGTAAAACATCTGTACATAGAAGCCAGAAACGATTAATAGAGGTTTATTTGCTTCTAAATCCTCCAGCACAGATTAACAGCGTACACCACCTCTCTCCATTTTTGTGTTTCAGTTACACAGGCAGCTAGTCCATCTCTATTGACATTTGTGATACTATAAAACATAAAACTGCCCTGGTTTGGGCCCCTTTATTTGCACACAGTGCAAATGGGTGTCAGTAGGTATTCACCCGTGTTTCTTAAACTGGCAAATTGCTTTGTCTTTCAACAGAGATTGTACACGTGCCGCTCGCAGTGCAAGTATGAGCTTTTATTTTGGGCAGTATTTGAGAGATGCTAAAAGCACAAGAATACGGTAAATACATACAGTTTCCACATGCTGTTTGACTGGTTATCTGGTTCTGTTCTTCATGTCGAAAGAGTCAAGAAACCGAGACATTACTGGTAATTGCGAGGTGGGATGCGTTGTTAAAGCCCTGCGCTTACCGAAGGAAAAGCTGTTCATCCTTTGGCTGTGTTTCAAACCAGAAAATGTCAAAATCTTTGCAAAAGAGCCTTCTGCCTTTACTGGTAGCTCGAGAGGCTTGCAGAGCTGACTTCAGCCAAAGGCAGTACACTTTCCTTTTCTGAACAGAGGAAACAGAAGAGCACCTGGGTTAAGGTTAGAAGGGAATACAGCTCATCGGTTTGTGGTCATCCGCATCTTTTACGGCGGGAGCCTCTCGATTGTGGCTTGGTCAACTGACGGGTCCTGTCTCTGGTTCCTGTTTTGTCTCACTGTAGCCCTTGTGCTGGCAGGGCAGAATGGAAAAGAGGTGCTACTGAGCTGAGCGTCCTTGGCTCGGCGTTACCGGGAGCCCCGACGTTCAAGACCAGGATTTCATCTTCTGTTTGCACAACCAGCGCTGTGATAAAGTGCTGGAGTAGCATCGTGGCCTGTGTGTGTCAGGAGCTTGAGCTGCTGCCTTTTTTCTTTTAGCAGCTGAAATTTCTTCAGTATTCGCATGGTTTAATTTCCAGTGTACAATGCGTTGCAGTTAAGTCAATGTTGGAGGCTGTGAGATGAAAGATAAGCAAGTGGGACGGGAAGAAAAATAGAGCAATAACCAAGACCGCTGCCAATAAGAACTAAAGAAACACCACCAAGCAGTTGGCAAAGTACCCTGTGGCTTCTTTGATAGTCCCTGATCAGAAGTAATAAAACACCTCTTGAGTAGTTCTTCACCTACTGGTTGTAAATCCTCATGTAAAGCTGCCTGTGTTTCCCGCAGTCCTGGGGACCTCACAAAAGCCTCTGGTCTCCCAGAGTCCAGCCTGCCCAGCACGTGGAGGAGGTGGAGGAACAGAAATGAAGGTGGGGAAAGTGGGAATCGCTGAATTTCTCACTCTCCTTCGGGGGGAAGAAGGGGAGATTTCGGTGTTGTAAAGGGCTCCCGTCTGAATGTGAAGTCTATAGGCCATATTTTAAAACAAAACACTAGCACATTCAACGTTCCTTACTTTTGCTCCAAATCACTGCAGCTGTGGTATGTATGAAGCCGTTACTGTTGTGTCTTTTTTAATGTGTTTTAAAATGTGCCTGGAGGTTTGGGGAAT
>NW_010541216.1:9954-13727 GCF_000687285.1 Phaethon lepturus | reverse complement strand
CAGGAATGAATAAAATCAAAGAGCATCATAATCTTGAAAGGCAGATTGGAGACTGACAGATAGGTCTGGCTGAAGGAGCCTTTTGACGAGGGATGGGGTCGGCGGGGGTTTCAGGAACAGAGCAGCCCCTTTCCCTTCCTATCTCTCCGCGCTCTCCCTTTCCCCCGTCATCTCTCCTGCCCCACGTCTATCTCCTCTGCGTGAAGCGCCTATCAAAGCCAGGGTTTCAGCAACAGTGGCGAGTTTCAGCAGCATCCAAAAAAAAAGTGAGGCTTTTTCCAGCTGGGCAAGCCTGTCCAGCCCTTTGGCTGCTCGCTCCCTCTCGCTCTCCAAGAGCAGCCGCGCTGGCTCACGCTTGGAGAAGCTGCTCCTTCTGTTTTCCAGTGGAATATCTGATGAGATTTCAGTTTCCACACTATAATGCTCTTTAATTCGAGTGCAATTTTTAGCAGCCTGTTTTCACTCAAGAGTACAAGTAAACGCTGAGGGTTTTCTTTTTTTTTTTCCTTTTGTTAAACTCCCTGCATCAAGTGACCTGGTGTCACATGCTTTTGGCCCCAAGCGCGTGCAGTTTGGTCAGCTTTCCTACCTTTATCCAGGGAAGAATCCAACAAAGTGAGGCTCTTTTCACTATGCCTTCTCTATGTCCCTAGGGCAAGCCAGGCTGGACGACAGTATCGCCATGTGTCTGTGATGGGAATGTTATGGAAGAAGAAGCTTCATTGCAAGGAAAAGCAGCAGATGGCAAAGGTGGAATAATGAGTTTGTATTTTATTTTGCTTTCTTGCGTTGTGCAGCAAAGACCCATGTGGATTTTGGAGAAAGGAAAATCGAGGAAATGATAGGGGCTTGGCTTTTTTGGTGTGAGATCCCAGGCTTTCTTGCCTTTTTAGCCCTAGATATCTAGACCCCCGGCTATGAGAGAACTCTGTAAAACTTCCCAGGTAATGTTACCCCGGTTTAGTGGTGGTGGTAGCGCGAGCAGCAGTGGCGAGTCTGCTTAGATGAGACCATCAGTTTCTGGCATGTATTTACCATCTTGTCAAATAGTTTTAACTGATCGTGGAAAAAACTACTGGGAGCTGCTAGGGCCTTGTTTATTAAGGTCTGGTGGTGATGTACAAAGTGATTTTTTGCAGTAGGCATTTTCTTCTGCTCAAATTTACTGTGGCGAATGAGAGATGTGGGTGATTTAACAACCTAGTCTTTAATTCAGGGACTGGAAAGATGCCCCATCACTACTTTGGTCTGCAAAGCAAAAAACGTCTTGCAAGGACAGTGGAAGAAAGAAGTCTTGGTAGTCCTGCTGGTGCGGGTTTAGATGGGGAGCTGGGAAAGAGGAACACAGGGTCGCGTACCTTCAACATACTGCGTTTCTACCACCAGCCTGCTTATGGTCTCTGCTCCTGTCCCAGGCCAAGCTAAAACTATCTATCTGAAATCTTTCCTATATGAGCTTTGCTCACGTGACTCTTTTGGCCAAAGATCAAGCCATTTCCCAAAAGCCTATCTTCCAGGAAGGGCTTAGTGTTGGCTTTCGGGCAGGTGTACAGATCTATAGCAGCAGACACCATTTTCTGATTTACGCCAGCTTCGTAGCATGCCTGCAAAATGGCATTCGGTTGGATTTTGAACATCTCTCAATGCTTGGAGATAAAGCGCAGTTGGAGTTGGTTCTTTGAATCTTGTCCATGGTGTTCGCATCTGGTAGTTTTAGCTGATGTAGTGCTACTTCTGAAACTAATGAGGACCTATATAGAAATACTTATTTTCCTCATCTTTAAAGGTAGCCCTAGCCTACAATATTCTAATAGATCTTCAAAATCTATTGCTGTTTGTCACATTAGCTCGTCACATTTTCAGTTTCAGGTGGCCTATATGTTGTTACTTCACCTTTTTTGAACAGCAAACAAAGCCAAGTGCACTCCTTAAAAGAATTACGTGATCCCAGGGCAGGCAGGAGGACAGGAGGTGGTGACCCAGGGTGGCCCTTCCAGGCCTCCTTCTATCTTGTACTGAAGAATAATCATTATCCACATTTCCTGCATTTTTTTTTTAACTCTGAACTGGTTTCATTAGTATACCAAAGACTGCAGTCAAGTGCGTTTCTAGGCAAAAATTTCAGTTGCCTTTGGTACTGGACTTTGGCTTCGCCTTCTAGAGAATTACAAAATTCTTCTATTCTCCAAATCAAGAGAAGCGTGCACGTGACAAACTATTTTGTCTTATGTCAGAAAGCCTTTTCTCTAAGTAGTTTACTGTCTGTATTTCTGGCCATTAGATTAAACAATATGTCTCCATTATGCTTCTATTTTTTTCATTAATTTTGAAAGTAAAGTTTATATATGAACAGCTGGTTTTACTGGCCTGAAGTTCTCAGCTGCCAAGGAGCTTTCCTACTGATTTTGACTCTTGCAAGTGTGAGTTATTTCAAGAGTTCTTATTTGGTTGGGCTTCTGTGCTTGGATTTTTTCAGATAGGAAAAAAAAGAAAAGAAAAAAAACCACAAGCCAACCTGGGCCTGGAGCATCCTTTTCAGCTCAAGGAGCAAAACCAAAGGGGAATGTCTGGGTTATTTCCGAACTCCAGTAACATGGACCTCCCTCATGAAAGAAGTGGAATGATGTCATGTTCAGCAGTGCAGGAGAGGATCGGAGCATGCTCCCACCAATTCCGCATACCCCAGAGGTAAGGTCATGGGCTGACACCCCATAGTAAGGCAAAGAACTACCTGATGCTTACTTTTTTGGTATGTGTGCATATGTGTGTATATATTGGAAGAACTACTTTAACAGGCTCTTAGGAGAAAAGACTTTTTAAAGGGAGTTTTGGTTTCTTGTGAATTTCTTTTTTAATCTTTAATGAGTTCCTGTAGTGTTTTGCTGCAGAAGCTGAGGCTTTGGTCACAGGCTCGTTTGGAAGCTTTGTGCTTTGCTTTACTTTGTATTTCTAGTGTTTCAATGGATCAAAAAAAGCAAAAGCAGTAACATTTGACCTTCCAAAGCTGGTAATGTCTGTCTTTTTTTTTTTTTCCCTCCCCCCTTTATCCTTGTCTTTTCATGGTGAAGAAATATTGTAAAACATTCAGCATTTGTTTCCAGGTGATCTGTTCTTTTTCACCCTTCTCCTTCTCTCCCTTGAGATGGAGGCCCCTGCCATCCTTTGAGATGTCAGGAATTTTAGGAGAAGATTTATGCAGCAGCATAAAAAGGCATTGGACCATGTAGCAAGGGTCAGACATATGGTAGCAATGATTGTACACCCCAGTAAAGCAGCTTCCCTGCATATATTTGAAGACATTATGAGAAATCTTTCCTGAGTAGCAAAGTGCTTAAAGATACACCGTGTATTCTGATCTTATCAGGTACGCACCATGCAAAACATGTATGGGAACAAACAAATTTTTTCTTGCCCAAAATAAGTTAGATACATTTCTGTGTGGAAATGAGATTAAAGTCCTTATTTTCTTTTTATACTCTAGCTGTTGAGAATAGGCAGCCCCTCAGGTCTCTGGTAATGTAGTCTTCACCTTAAATAGGGATTCTAAAATATTTAAGCGTCTCTCTTGTGAGGCTTCTTGTTTCATATTTGTTTTTTGTTGCTAAGCAATGCATTTATACCCCCAAACTTAAAATTTACAACTCTCAAATTGTCCCTCAGCCTTATTCTCCAAACCTCACATCTGTAATGGGTTTTCCATCTGCCAGTTTTCCCAGGTCGCCCCATCCATCCTCAAGTCTGCAGAGGAAAAAGCCTTGTGGTTGAAGGTTGGT
>NW_010541216.1:0-9923 GCF_000687285.1 Phaethon lepturus | reverse complement strand
GGCGCCCCCCCCCCCCCCCTTTTTTTTTTTAGCCTCCATCTGTAATTAATTTCTTGCAAAGCCACATCTGTCTGTTTGGGGCAGGGGAAGTGGGGAAGGGGAGGTAAAAAGTGAAGTCACTCTCTCCCTTTCCCAGTAAAATGCAGAATTTGGCAAGTGCGATTGTAGTTCCTTGGGGCGTTTTAGCCTCTCCCTTCTCTTCCTTCTCCAGCCCTCACCACCTCCTGCTCCAATGCACAGTCACACATCTTACAGAAGGGTGAAGTGCTGCTGCTGCTGAGCTGGTAGTTCTCCCGCCTGCGTGGAGCTTGTGGGTTTGGTCTGTGCTACAGCCAACATCTGACACCACAGTGTGTTTCTACTACTGGGGTTGCTGCAAAAGCTGCTGGCATCCTTTGGAAAACTTCCTTCTGTCAATATTTGAATTTTCAAAAACCATGCTAAATAGCTGCCATGATGTTTCTTTTTTAAAGACTTAAGAAATAGCCACAGCGCTCCTAGTCAATATTCCTTCTCCACCATCATCTAGTGCAGCTGTTCCAAAATCTTTTTATGTTCTGCAGACCACCAGGTAGCTTCGAGGAGGAGCAGGGCTTGCTGTGAGGCTGGTACCCTGCCTGGTGCTCTGCTCTGCTGTGGTAGGAGACAGCAGAAAGAACCGGCTGTCTTAGTCAGCCAGGAGAAACCCACAGTGCAACGACTGCCCTGGAGTCTTGGTGAAGGTCTGCAAGATGCTCTCTTGCTCTGGAGTTTCTCTGGGGCGTTTGATCTTCCTTGCTTTCCCCTTGAGAACTGCTGCTAGAAGGAATACCCTCTTCTCCTACCTCTGTGCTGGAAATAGTTGGCATTGAACCAAAAGCCTGGCCTTCCCTCAGGTCACTTGTCCAACGCCAAGTCCTCATCCCCTTGTGTGACGTGCCACCATCACCTCCCAACTCCTTCAGCTTCCTTCAAACTGAAAAAGTAGTCATAACTTGGTAGAGGTAGCGTTCATACTACAGAAAAGCCTTTGAAACGGGCTACAGCAAGGAAGGTTGGCCACTGAGTGGAGGACCCACAGACCAGTTTCTGACTAACTGTAATCTTGCGAATGACCATCTGAGAGCTGCTGAGCTTGTGAAGTGAGTATCAACTTGTTGGAGATCAGGAGTCCAGCTGCCTGTTCCCAACCTCCGAGCTTATCTGCTTGCAGAGCTTGGGACAGATTCGTTGGAGAAAGTAAGCTGGTTGCTTGTGTGGGAGGGACATGAAAACCCTGAAATCTGTGAGAAATCAGACCCCTAGGTATTTTTTGAGATCTGGGGTTTCATCACTTTGTTACTCTAATGCAGGTCAAACTCCGAGGGTATAGATTGAGCATCGCTATTGTCAACAGCGCCAGCACCTCCATCCCACCCACCGTTCCTCCCGTGGCACAACTGTGCAGCCAGTTGGTGAATTAGATGAGATAATTAGTCTGGATTAAGTATATACTTAACGTACTTTGTTGCCAGATGATTTTTAACCAAGGTCAATTCTGCAATTCGTTTTACTGCGCAGCCTCCCGGGCTGTTGTATTGGCACAACTGAAGGGCTGGCATAGGGATGGGATGATAAATAGTGAGAAGCATAGCAGAGGCAACTTAAACTGGTGGTTTTGCTGAAAAACACTACTGCTTGTCAAACTACTGCCTAATACCTAAAGGCAGAGCTTGTCCTCCGCAGGCCTAGGCACACAACATGCTGCCAGTTTGTTGCCTGTCCCTAGGCAAGTGCATTCTTGAGTGTTGCTTTCAGGAAAAGTTCTTAGTACCGTTCAGAAATGCCCCATTTTAGAATAATACGATAAAGAACTGAAATGCTGACGAGTTAATAATCGTAGAAACTTCCTGACCCAGGATTCATCCCTGTTGGATGTACAGCTGAGGTGTGCCTCCGGTAACTCCCAAATTTACAGGTTAGAAGGGGAGCTATTGTGCGAGTAGAAGCGTTGTAGAAGGGAGGCTGGGCCGATGGAAACGGAAGAAAGCCGCTGAGAATAGGAGCATTGGTTCGGAGGGCGTCCTCGCAGAGCCCCTGCAGAAGAACTGAAGCTGGCTTGTGCGGTCACCTGGAGTACACAGGTCGGTGGGGATATTGTGTGTCGCACCACACATCTGCCACAGCTGCCAGAGTACAAGTGGGACCTTGTTTCAGCACAGCCATATTAGTAATGTGTCTGGAAAATAATTTTTGGCAAGGGTCAACTTAAACAGCTTTATTCTGCCTCAGAGTCAGCTCTCAAACAGCTTCAAAACACAGAATGGATTGCAGCAGTCTTGAAGTGCCAGAGATGCTCATGGCTGGGGCTATGTATCTGTCAAGAAAAGCCCTTGGAGCTCCGGATCACCTGCAGAAAGATCATCATCCAGCAGGAACTGGGAATCCCACCAGCAAACTGGTAGCAAACTTGGAGTGGTGAACGTCAAGCCTGTTTCAAATCTCTCTGAAATCCTGCCGCTGTCCCCAGACCACCATGACTATGTGTTTCTATCTCCCCGTTTTAAGAAATTTCAGTTTAATGTTGGCTATAGGAGGAAAGGGGGAGGTCTGTAACAAGTAGGCTGTAGTGGCAGCAGCTCTCTGAGGGCCAGGCTCGTAAAAATAATGTGGTGAGAAAATTAGTATGATTCCAGTGTAAAATGACCTGAATTTGAAATAACACTGACACCCTGTGGAGACCTGCGGAGGGACATTCTGCAGGTCTTGCTGATCCTTGTTCCTGATACTAGAGACCAGTAATTAGATTCCTTCATGTCCTCTTCTAAAGAAAGCTTTAATTTTTTTTCCAGTGAAAAGTTTAATCTTTTTATAAATCCAATTAAAAAAAGAAAATCTATAAAGGGTTTTTATATTAGAAATAATTCCTACCATTTTCTAAATCTTGTAGCTAAAACCACAAAAGCTCATTTGCCAAAAAGAGCATGCTGAGGAGTATTCTGTAAGATCTGAAGAATGTAGCAGTAATGGGTTTTGTTTCCCAAAGGATGGACTTCTGCACAGCTAGAACCATTGGAGGGAGCTGCTCCACGCCGAGGTGAAGTCGGGATGCTAATCGTTTCCCTCCCGGTCTGGACTACGGTTTAAAAATGCAAGAGCAAAAAGGTCTGTCTGATTGTAAATGTGCATTTTGAATATGCGCAGCAGCAACTTCGTGTTTTGCTTGTTCTTGCTGCAAGTCACTTCGTTGACTGTCTGGCTCTTAGTAAGGCATCTTAAGACACGGTCGTGTGTTTGTGTTCTGTATTTACTTCTGGGCAGAGAGCATCCCAATTAAAAAGGGGTAAGTTTCCCTTTTCGCTTCAGTCGAGCACAGGATCCCCGTTTACATGCAGGGTTAAAGATCAGAAATAAGAGGATGGTGATCGAGGAGGCTCCTGGCGATGTGAGTGCAGCCAGGCGTTGCGTGGGAGATGGTGGCAGGCTGAGAGAGCTCCTGTTCCTCAACCGCCGTCTGAAAGACGGTGAACCTGAGCGCTGGAAGTGCACTACTCGCCTTGAGAATTGCCTCCTCCAGTTAATTTCCTCTGAGGATAACGCCTTTGATTCTGTCATGTTTGCTTTGTCTGCAGAAGGGAAAACTGAGCCAGACTGGGCTGAGCGGGGACAGAATGTGCAGTAGAAATGAGAAATATGAGTCATATAAACTCAATGGTTGATAAAGCTGTTCGCAAGGACGAGTTGATTTTTGGTTTTGTGGGTAAGCAAGGTTGGATACAGTTAGTGTTACACTGTGTTCAGGAATCATTTTCCCACTGAAGGAATGATGTTGGTTGAGCGGCCTTAGTGCTAGACCCTCGCTCCGTCTTTGGAGATGCCTTCCATCCTAGAGGAAGTTTGAGCTCTAGTGTATTGATGGCTTTAAGGATGCCATCTCACTTCTCAAAATAATAGATATTTCAGGACTGTGGCCAAATTGCGGTATGGTTTTACTTAACTAACTAGCCATGTCAGCCCTCCCTCAAGCTCCATACTTTCATCCCTTGCTGAGATCCATATCTAATATGGTATGTAAAGCTGCTGCATAGGGGAGCAGTAAGCTGGCCAAGCAGTCGCCTTGTTTGCAAGCGGGAGCCCTATCTCAGCGATCGGGGAAAGGATTTCTGTGCAGACCCAGCATGTCTGTTTGTATAAAGCTTTGAGATGAAAAGTATTTATAGACACTTAAAAAATTCTTACGGATTGATCCAGCTTCCAGGACTGGAAATGCTCATGGAAATAGGATTAGCCTTGACACGTGATATAGCTTAGCCCCAAAATAGCTGGGCTTGCTCTCTGCCCGTCCCCACCCCACCCAAAACCCCTCCTGGTTGTGCTCCAGATGCAATATTGGCAGCCCTGCCTGCTGCAGATGGGGTAACATGGGCTGCCCCTCTGCCAAGCTGACTGTGGCCCTGAGGGTTGCCCTTCACAGAGGTGTATTTCCTTTTGGTTTTCTCCTGAATTTACGGCCACTGAAACGGTGCTACAGCCTTCTTCTGAATGAAAGGGGAGAGAAATTCACCCTGTATTCTGCAGCAGTTGCCTACAGCCCTGAAAGGAAGCCATCAAGAGGGTTATCTTTAACGAAGTGTGTCAACTCATATCAATGGAGGACAAACAGCATCAATCACTCCTTTTAAATAAAGGTTAGGTAAGTTTGGGTGATGTCCTGTCTCACCAGGAGAGGACTGGAAGCGTTTTTCATGAAAGCAACTCTCTTTCAGCCCTAGAACCACAGCTGTTGTGTAAGCAGCCAAGTTGGGGTCAAGATTAAATAACTTAAAAAGAAAAGTTCCCCAAGTCGGTTCTCAAGCCTGTGTTTAAGATCCTTGCTCTCACTTCTCTCGAAACTGCTGAGCACGCTTTCACAAGGCTCACGTGAAGAATAAAGGACTTTCATACTGGCAATCAGATAAAACAGTCACACAGATAAAAAAATATCCGACTCTGCTGACCACCTGAAAAAGTGATAGGAAGACCCATAAGAGCCTCTGCACTACTTACTTGCTCTGCTCTCAAGTCAGCTAGTTATGATTTAAGTATCTTGAATTATTTCAGGCTAATACACACATACAAGAGAAGAAGAAAGGTATACAAAAGCCTGGCTGGCTTGTTATCATGGCACAGTGACTTGTTTCAACCTCTGAGTTGAACAGGGCTGGTCTTGTTATGAGAAGCTTGAGAGTACTATTGTTTTAATCCAATATCTCTAACACTTCTATTATTTCTAGTGAGAAAGGGGAAAAAATCTCTGTACTGTAGGTATAGCTCCTTTTCTTTGGCACCTTCTTGCTCTGTGGAGTTTTTTTTCAAGCAAGGCAGCTCCTCTTCTTCCTTTCTTTTTCCCAGGCTGTGCTGAACCCTAGTCTTTTAAACAAGGCTCAGAATAACGCACACAGCTTTTACTCACCGGGTTCTACCTTCCAGAAATTGATTTGGGCCACTGATGCTTCATGAAACAACCAAACCAGACTTGCAATTTAATTTAAAGATACTCTGAGTCAAAAAAAAAAAAAAAAAATTTAATCTTTCGTTCCTTTCATGTGAAATGTGAAAGCACAGAAAAGCACCTTTAACTCCCTGGATTTTGTTTTTGCAGCGATGGGACTGACTGATTTGAAGTGGCCACTCCAGTGCAGTTGTCAGGTTTTTGGTGTACGTGCAGCTCTAATGAGATTTTAATGATCCCCAAGTTCTCTGTCTTCTCCTGCCACAGCCTCTGGTGGGAAGGATGCAGAGGGTAGTAGTTGTGCTCCACGGGAAACCCACCCCAGCCAACATCTGGGCTTCGTTTAACTGCTTTTTATTGTGTTCTTCCAAGGGACCAGGACTCTTTCACCTCGCCACGACGTGGTTTGATCTATAGAGACCTGGCTGCTGCTTCTCCGGGGAACAAGGCTGGGATTCGGCAACTCCCACGCGGGAAAACAGGCAGGAGCAGGCACGGGGCCATCAAAGGTACACACACACAGACAGGTGCCCGTGGGGAGACGGGAGGATAAAATCAGCTTGTGCAAAGCAAATTTGTGTGGCCGTGCTATTCCCTTCCTGCTCAGGTGGAAAGGTGACGGCTTGGTGCTGCTTGTCAGTTACACCGCAAATAAACACTGTTTGATTTGTAGTGACATTTAAAAGCAATTAAGGAAGCTTAAATGTTAAATGTATGCTTTTGTCTTTCCAGTTAAACACAGTTTTGGAGGAAAAAAAAATCCTAAATAATTAATTATAAAAATTACAATCTAATTGTATAAATCAGCCTGACACTACTACAAAAAGATTTTGAATCTCCCGCTTTAACTTCACAGTTCTGGGTGCGGCGCTCTGTTGAAATACAAACACATGTAGTGTCTTATGGTAACTTTCTACCCAGCGTTGTGTGGGGAGCAGTTGCGGTGTGCATTTCCTAATCTGCTTCAGGCAAAATCACCCAAGGTAGCTCAAAGCACCTGTACGAACGAACATGGTTGATTTTTTCCCTGAAGGGGATGAGGGAGTGATGATGCAGAGCTTCTCGGCAGGCAAAAATTTGGTGCTAGTGACTTCATCTGCTGGTAGTGACCAGCAGCTGGAAGGTGTATCTCAGGCTGGATCTGGAAGGGGAGGTCTGTTGCCATCCTTCCCTCTGGATGGGTCCAGGAGAGAGGAGCAAGCCCTGCCTGGCCTGTCTGCTCCTTAGGTGCCAGCAAACCTGCTGTCAACTGGTTATGTCACCTTGACTTGAGTCATCATGTGTCACGTTTGCTTTTCGTGCTTGCTTGGGAGACTCCTGCATCCTTTCCACGTTGTCCAAAGCCTGAACCCTATCCACCTGATCCCAGTAACTAAGGATCTGGCCTTTTTGACTATGTACTGAGGGACCCCTTTGCCATTTTCTAGTGAAAGCTTTCTTGTGGCATCTTTCCACTGAACGATGACCTTGTGGCCCTTCCTTCTGCCTAAAGGTAGCACCACAAGGAAGGTGTGGGGAGGGTGGCCACTAGGTTGCATTAATCATCATACTAACGTGATGGGATGCAGGCACACCTGGCAAGATGGAGAAGAACCCATGCATGTAAGTGCTTCTCAACCCACTTGCCCCAGGCTCTGTCTCATCTCTGCTGGTCCCGCTATTTCAGGTTCTCTCGCCGTTCGCGTTTCACAATAACCAAGAACTCCTCTTCAGAGGTATGTCAAGGCATCGATACCTGTTCTTCTCACTGTTGCCTGGCATGGAGAAATACAGAGTTGGGGATAGCACCTATTTAGTTCAAGGGTTTCCATCCGAGAGCCTGTGCTCGATACCTGACCTCAGCGTCACCCTGTCTGAAACAATTTCTGTAACCTTAGCTTATTGTTTCCATTGGCATGTGGTTTTATTATCTATCGATATCTTCTGCAAAGTGACGCTTCACATGCTTCACTGGGTCCAAGTGGTGTTCTTGACTCAGGAATTTCTTTTGTATTGTATAAATCTGATTTCAGTCTGTTGCCAGGATCACACACCTCTTTGAATAGGAAGATCTGTGCAGCATCTGGTGACAGCGTGTATGTTTCTCCTTCTGAGCACACAGAGATTTTCCTGGAACAGATTTATTTAACAGCCTCTCTGGCTTCCTTCCCACACCAGTCCCAGCTTTTGGGATGGTCCTTTTACTGCTATTCCCCAGTCAGACCTTGTTCTCCAGCCCGAGACAGTCCTTGTTCCCATGACCTACAGATTTTGTAGGCAGCCCCAGCTCTATCAGCTCTTTTTCTTGATCTTCCTGGAGTCCACTGTCTCCCTGGCAAGAGATAACAGAGATCATCTGCCTGTTGGCTTCAGAAGGTGATGGCCCATCACGGCTGCCCTGTCTCCTCCTGGTCCCTCTGCCACCCACCATCCCCAACTCCATGGCTTGTCCATAACCTAATCCACTTGGACACTTCTAGCTCTTCATTTTTCTATAGCTGTAGTCAGGTGCTCAGCACTTAAATATTAATGCGCTAATTAATAATGAAAACCATAGTTGTAGTTAGGTTTAAAATTTTAATTTGGTGAGGAGTTAGCAGAGATGTAGTCCATAACAATGAAACTGTGCTATTAATACAAATATTTAAGTATCTTTCCCTCTAGCAATAACATTGCACAAGAGAAATACCCTGTGTATGGATGTCTGTGAAGATGTTTGCTTGCCACGCTTGGAGCAGGAAGCCATAAAGTACTAGGTATGATTTTTTTTCAAAGGGGTTTTTAAAAGTCCCGTTAAAAAAGGTTTTCATTCTGAGGCTTAAAAATGGAGGCGAGGAGGGGAAAATTCCTGGAAAGAAATATATTTATTTTCCACTTCAGACAGACCAGACAGCAAATGCAGTATTTGTTGCAGTCTTAAAGTAGCTGAAGATACTGCATTTGACTACATTTATAAAGTCACTGTGAGCCAATGATAATAAAAATAGTGCTGTTAGGATACATGATACCAAAGAAATACGGGATGCTCTGCGTAGGAAATGTTATAGATCCATGTGCAAGATGAAAAATTCTCCACCAAATTCTGCCTGTCTTCTCTGCTTTCCAGCACCACAGAAAGAAACCTTCTTTGGCTTAGGAGGGAGTCCGTGGAAGCCAAAGAGACGGGGATGTAACGGCAGCGCGTTTCTCGACAAGCTCCCCTCTTTCCCGACAGCCGATCCCATGCCTGTGTTCCCACCGTGCCTGGCGGAGAGCTCCTGCCCTTGCAGCACGGAGGAGGAGAGCTGAGGGACGGAGCTGCTGCGTAGCATCCCGCTCCCTCCACCGTGAACTTCTGCAATGGAAATCTTGTACTACTTCTCATCGCCCTGGTAACCGAGATCTGGCGCTCCCCATTTCTGACTTTGGCCTTCAGACCTGACTCACACCTGGGCGTGGTGGTGGTGGGTTGATGGTTGGACTTGATGATCTTAGAGGTCTTTTCCAACCTTAATGATTCTATGACTCGCATCTCACACCCAAGGGTATGGAGCGGTTTGTGTAGGAGACCATCTTCCAAGTCTGTCTGCGAGGGACAACTTCTCCCTTTCCCCCATGCAAATAATAATAAATAATGGCGTTTAGTCTTCAGCAGCAATTCGTGCAATAAAAAGCAAGACGCAGTTGAGGGAGACCTGGATGGTGGGTACTGGCTTGGTGAAGAACTACAGGAGCCACCCTCAAGCGATCTGAAGAAAGGGAGGGAGTGATCTGCCCTGGTTTGATAGACTGATTCCAGGAATGGGTGGAAACAGGGTTGGCCAAAGGGACAAAAAATGATCAGGAACAGCAAGTGGAGCAGAAACGATGGAGACAGTGTTCTGGATAGGGAGGAGTGATGGAGGAACGGATGTGTAGGCTGTAGTTACAGAGCACGTATGGTGCCTGCATGCCCTGGGTGGTGTGCGTGACCGGAATAGCTGTGCCTTGTCAACCCCCTGCTCCGCTGTGTTTCTTGCTGTAATATTTTTCTGAGAACGTTTCCGTGCTGTTCAGTGGTGACTCCTGCTGAGGCAGGTTGGCGTTGCACCAGCGGCGCCTTCGCTGCCAAGCTTCGAGTAATGCCTGCTAACTTAAATCGATGCTGGAGCGTTGTTTGTTTATTAGGAATGTGTAAACAGAGCAGAAGATTTAAATTAATATGTCCTTTGTGACAGCATGGGCATAAATATACATACTGTATTCATGCCATGGATAAATTTTAAAGGAGATGTATTGTTTGGGACTATAATATCGTCCTAATATGGAGTATAATCGGACTATATAGTATAATAATACTGTATAAAATAGTATATACTTCTATATATAGCTACAGAATATTGTTGTGTGTTGTTACAGGAATCTTTGCCCCAGAATCCTGTTCACGCAGCCAGCGATAAGTCTTTTAATACATTTAAAATATGCCTCTCTCCCCTGGTTTCACCCTAAAGTGTCTGGATCCCCCCCCTCACCCCCG
>NW_010541215.1:43492-51212 GCF_000687285.1 Phaethon lepturus | reverse complement strand
AGTGTCCAGATGGAGATAGGTGATGAGTGGTATCTCTCAGGGGTTTGTACTGGGACCAGTACCCTTTAATATCTTCATCAATGACATAGACAGTGGGATGGAGTACACCCTCAGCAAGTTTGCAGATGACACCAAGCTGAGTGGTGCGGTTGACATGCCTGAGGGATGGGATGCCATCCAGAGGGGCCTGGACAAGCTCCAGGAATGGGCCCATGTGAACCTCATGAGGTTCCACAAGGCCAAGTGCAGGGTCCTGCACCTGAGTCGAGGCAACCCCTGGTATCAGTGCAGGCTGGGGGATGAAGAGATTGAGAGCAGCCCTGCTGAGACGGGCTTGGGGGTACTGGTGGATGAAAAGCTGGACATGAGCCGGTAATGTGCGCTGGGCAGCCCAGAAGGCCAACCATATCCTGGGCTGCATCAAAAGAAGCATGGCCAGCAGGTCGAGGGAGGTGATTCTGCCCTTCTACTCTGCTCCAGAGAGACCCCACCTGGAGTCTTGTGTCCAGCTCTGGAGTCCTCAGCACAGGAAAGACATGGACCTGTTGGAGTAGGTCCAGAGGAGGGCCACAAAAATGATCAGAGGGGTGGAACACCTCTCCTATGAGGACAGGCTGAGAAAGTTGGGGTTGTTCAGCCTGGAGAAGAGAAGGCTGCAGGGAGACCTTATTGCAGCCTTTCAGTACTTAAAGAAAAGTACTTTCTTACCTGTAAGAAAGATGGGGACAGACTTTTTAGCAGGGCCTGTAGTGATAGGAGGAGTAATGGTTTTAAACTAAAAGAGGACAGATTTAGACTAGATATAGGGAAGAAATTTTTGACAAATGAGGGTGGTGAAACACTGTCACAGGTTGCCCAGAGAGATGGTAGATGCCCCATCCCTGGAAACATTCCAGGTCAGGCTGGACTGGGCTCTGAGCAACCTGATCTAGTTGAAGATGTCCCTGCTCACTGCAGGGGTGGTGGGCTACATGACCTTTAAAGGTCCCTTCCAACCCAAAGAGTCTATGAATCTGTGATTCTATGACACTGAAATCCATTTAGTTTTCAATCCCAGTAACAGTCGTAAAGACGGTCATTAGAAGGAGATGCTCATTTCTTTCTGTGAGCTTGGGTGTGTTATACAGAGCTACTTTACCAAGCCTTTGTGTCAACACATCCCACTGTATATCACCTTTTCATTTTCCTCGGTGCCATGAAAAGCCCCACTGCCAGCTTTGGTGCTCTGCAGAGAGGGTGTGGATTACTTAGGAGTTCACTGTTGCTTGCATCACTCTGTAATGCAGTTGAGACACACAAAGTCATGCTTTGTGTTGCCTTTGTGGCTCATACATTTGTCCAAAAGTCTTTTCTGAGTCTGCAGGTGCTGAGAAAGATGGGAATGTTTAGTTCATGATGAATTATGTCATTATATATATAAATTTTATTTTTTCAGAAACACAACTAAATAATTTAAGGAGTAAAATATACTAGCAAGATAAGAAGAATGAATGCTGTTCAATGGCAGCATAAATCCATCTTATACTGATCTGTTTTAGGCCCTCTTTCAAACATTCCCCCCATTGGTGTCCTCATTCTCCCTTCTCTTACCAGATGGTGGACACCATAGTTCAGCAGTGGAATGGGGCCTTCCCCTTTCCAGCTGCACTGAACTGTAAGGGTGAGCTTACTGCAACAACCATGCCAATAAAGGTGTGATTTGGCAGTACAGAAAAGCTGATTTCACATCTAGCTGCTGCTGGAAAGTGAAGTCCTGCTTCTCTCCTCCAAACCCCATAACACAAATTCCAGTTGCTCTGCTTCGAGCCTCTGCAAAGCAGCAAAAGAATGAACCATGTGGAAAAAAAAGTATGTATTTTTGTGCTCGCTTAGTTCTGTCATGTGGCACACCATGATGTCAGCCAACCACCCGTGAAAGAGATGCAGCAGGAGGATCTGGCTGGAGCTAGCATACAGACTGCCTGTTTTGGCAGGGGTGAACTCTCCCAGCTCCTCATCTTCTCCAGCAACATCCTACCTGACAGAGCAGGGGTTCCTGAAGCATCCTACAGTGGGGCATGTTTTAACAGTGACTTTGAAAGAAGCCCTGCTGGTCTAATGTTGCCCCTTGAGGTCATTATGTTTAATGACAGCCTACAGCAGCATCTGCTCTGTAGCTGTAAACACAACTACGTATTTTCTTTCTCGGGAGTTCTGGTGTATGAAAAACTGGCTCATAGCCCCGGCCTCCTCGGTTCCTCTCAGAGGGTTGCACACAGTGTCTGGCCAGTCTGTCCATATCCAAGGTATATTTGAGATCCACCACTACTGAGCCTGAAGATACCTGATTTGCTTGCTCCAATGACCACTAAATCTCTCCTGAGTCCCTGTTGTGAGCTTTCTCACATCTGGTGGTAAGGGAGGGAACAATTTCTTCCAAAAATGGTTCAGGACCCGGAGAGGCTGAGCAATTTCCAGCCTTGGAAATGTTCAGGAGTCACCTGGGCAAGGTGCTGAGTAGCCCCAGGTAGGTTTAGAATCATCCCAGCGATAAGGGAAGGGGGTTGGACTGAAGACCTCCAAGAGGTCCCTTCCCACCTCTATCTTTCTGTGAAGCTAAGAGTCGCTCATTTGCTTTCACTGGCAGTGCAGCTTGTTCATTTTTTTACACAGTTGTTATCATTCATCAGACTGTTGCTTGATTTCAAAATTCAGAGATGGCTAAGGAAAAATAAGCCTTTAAAGGAAGTATCTTCTTTTTACTGCTGTGTTTATTTGCAAGATCTGGGTTGCTCTTGAACTAATGAAGATCCCATTGTTTCCCCCACTGTAGTATAGCTTGCCAGCATGCTAGCCAATCAACATGTCTGAAAATATATTACAGAGTAATTCTGCAATATGAAAATAAGCAAAAATATTGCCACTGCAGCTCTTCCAGAGCCTCCTTGCTCTGTTTTACCAGCTCTGCATCCCTGTGGCTGCTCAGATGGCTATGTAGGTGAGAAGGGGGAAAGTGAATTGAATAAAAAGCTACTTAAATGCCATCTCTGTCACCTGGATATCTCACACAGAAACCCTTTGGAAAACTAATGCTGTGTGTTAGATGTGCTTCTCAGGTAGGCAAAAATATGAACTGCAGCAAACAAAAAAGTTCTACATCCCATGCATTAGAAAATACTTTGATGTGTTTTTATGACTGTGATTCAGCTGACTTCTGGAGAATAAAGACAAACAAGAATCAAAGCTCTAAGGTTTATCAAAATGCTTGCTCTTCAATGGACTTTTGAACTAGAGCAACAAGATAGCTGGTTGCAGGAAGATCGAAATCAAAATAAAAAATATTTTTTCACCCCTGAGGGTAATATCTCACTTCTCAGTTCTGCTGAATGGGGTGTTTCACAAGACTTCTGTGCAAGCTATAAATGTAGGCAAGAGAGCGGCCTCTCGCAAACAGCAGCACTGGACTGGAGGAAGTGCCATCAGCTCTCCCCATCCGAGAAACTGACATCAAGGTGAGATGCACACTTTTTACATGAAAACTTTCAATGGCTTCTTGGGCAGCTACTGTAAAATGCAGTTGGAGAGAAAGGTTTAAGTGTTGGGATGAGAGCTGCAACATATATGTGAGGATCTGATGTCTGTATTTGCAGAAACTTAAGACATCTTTCTGGTGGTGGTAAGACAGCTGCAGGATAAACATATCTTACAAAGGGAGAGGGTGGAGAGGGGAGAGAGCCATTGCTACAAAATTCCAAGGGGTGAAAGAAAGAATATTCTACAAATTATTCGTGGGCATAGGATCTTCATGTTGTATCAGCAAAATTAACTGGATTATTATTATTACTACTTTTTCCATAGACAGAAGGTCATTATCCTAGTGCTCAATAAATCAATAAATAAAGTTTGGGTAGACACAGCCTCCATAAATTCAATTATAACTGTGAAAAAATGCTTAAATGTTTTTAATCACATAGTGAGATTTGTTTTTAAAAAGTGAGATTTAAGTGACTTTTTTAAAATGTTGACTATGTTTGCTCAGGTCGTGCAATTCTAGTCTGACTTTTAATCTTACTTGGGCAGATCTGATCTTCTCCCATCCCTTCCCAGAATCAACTACAGTAACTGCTTCTTTCCCTTAGATATATTTGCCCTGAAATCTAAACCTTTGCTTCAATGACTGGTATGTGATTTAAAAAGGGAGCTGTTATTTTAATTGGCTGCTCATTTCTGCTCCTGCAGCTGTTACTAATAAACACTGTGGTTCTTTATCTGATTTCAGAAGATTTTGTGTGGAGTTCGGTCTGAGTAGTTGTAACAGTGCTACAAAAATACATTTACAACCTGCAATTTAGTCTGACTCAAAGAGCTGATGCTTTGAACTTGATTGATTCTCAGCTTATGTCAAGAAAAGGAATCTTTTGATTTCAGTAGACTTTCATATAAAAAGAGAAATAAGGTATTTCAGTAGTCTAAAAGTTCATTTCTGCCCTTAACAGAATAGATTTTTCTTCCTATTAACAGTACAAAATGCACTTTAATTTAGAAATTAATTGAACGTCTCCCTACTTCTTTACTTGCAATGTTATGTGGATCGTGAAATCTAGTCCAAACAATGAATACCAATTTCTAAAATAACTGTCAAATGCAGTGTCAATTATTAACTGAATTATTTGTCACCAGTTATATATTTTATTTCATTATTATTTAGGATATACCACCAAGATGTTAAACTAAATGCGCAGATGTCCCTTGCATATATACATAAACCAACACACATAAGTAAATAAAATTGGATAGTTTTGGTGTACGTATCTCATTTTACTTTTTACTGCTGAATTCAAACTTCTATGTCATGCCCTTGGTCTTTTCCAGCTGCTGCTATATTTATCTTCTGCTAACAAAGTTTTCCTTTTCCTTTCTTCCTTCCCCCCGCCCACCCCAGCATTTTGTGTCTGGTGCAAAAAGGCTTCTTACAAGCAGTACTTATTTTCTGTTTTTCTTTCTGCAGGCTGTCATCCAGCTCCTACAGCAAGAAATCCCAACTACAGTCCTACTGAGATGGGAAAAATCATCATTTATGAACATGCCAACTTCCAGGGTTACTCCAGAGAATTCACCAGTGACATTGGCAATCTGAAAGATGTAGATTGGAATGATTGTATCTCCTCAGTGAAAGTAATTGGCCAGCCTTGGGTGGCTTACGAGCACCTCAACTATACTGGCCAGTTACTGGTATTTGAGGAGGGAGAACATAGCTTTGTTGGTCAACAGATGAATGATAAGATCACTTCTCTGCAGGTGATCACTGAAAATCTGCACAATCCCCAGATCACTCTCTATGAACATGCCCAATATCAAGGGAAGAGCAGGGTGATAAGAGAAGCAACCAATCTGGCTAGGGGACACGACAATGACACCATATCTTCTCACAAAGTCCAGAGAGGTGCCTGGTTGTTGTGTGAACACAGCGATGGAAGTGGTTTTCGTTACATTGCGCGAGAACACGAACACCTTCCAAATTACAATGCAATCAATTTCAATGACAAGCTTTCATTTCTGCGTCCCCTTCTCCCTGGCAAGAGCTGTGGCTGTTAGACTGCAAATCCTGCAAATGTTAGACTGCAAATCCCTTCCTGAGGGAAGATGCAGCCCCAGCAAGACATTGAGACCTAGATCTCTGTCTATGCTTTTATTGCTTTTTTCCCCTGTGCCACAGAAACACTGAATGGGAGCACTCTCTTTCATGCTGCGCTGCAGATCTGTATTTCTCAATCCTGCCTTGCACTGTTCTCCTTCCCCATAATCGTCATGAATGCAAGAGCTATTGTATTTGGTCAAATGAAAGCGACTCAAACATAAGACACATGCCAGGGGTGTGTAACCTATTGCACCTGCAGTTGGCATTCCGATGACTTGTACTATGTAATGTAAAAGCATTGCATGTTGTTTCTGTTGCTAGATACGTAAACAAAATGTGAGTATTTAACCAGCATCACTTACTTTGTAATTTGTTTTACAATGCTCTTTCTTTACTATGGCTTCTGCCATTCCATTTTGTATTCCATTTTGTGTTGTTGCCATTAAAGAAGCTATTGAATGAAACAATGGGTCTGTTTTATGTGGGTTTTGTGGTTTAATATAGGTAAATATTGCCCTTTCATGATGAGATATCTCTGTGTATTCAGAGAACAGTTCACACAGTCACTTGTAAACATTTTCCATGGATCTCTCCTGAAAGATTTTATCTCCTTCCATTTTCACTTGTCAGTAACATTGGGTTCAGGCTTGACTCAACCAGATTTATAGTCTTGGTGTGCATGCCAAGTATTGATGTGATCCTGGCCAAACTCTCACTTAATTGTCACAAGATCAACTGTGTCTCAAGGCATCAATCATATTAATGATATAGTTTTCTACTGCCCTAAATTATATAATCAAACAGAAAGTTTTGATAAATTTGAAATGATTGATTGATTGCCATAGTAAAACCTGTCTGATTTTTTTAAACTTTTTTTATCCTGATATGAGATGAGGTATCATTTTGAAATCACGATGTTTCAATCAGAATGGAAAATCCCCTTCTGAAGTTACCTCCATTGTAATTCTACATCATAATGGTGTTCTACTGTTGTAACAGTCTTGAGAGTCACCACATGGTATGTTCTATGACAGGCCAGACTTAAATGCTAGCTTAGGTAGCTCAGGGCCCTGCAACACACCAAGAAGTGCTGGGGGTTGTCACTGTTACAAGCATGCGACGAATCCCAGTGAGCCCTTCTTTGTCCTTTACCAACCAGATCCATGGGTGTCACAGGCCACAAACTAGATCTTTCATAGGGCAAAGAGGCAAATGGAGGATGAAGATGCAAGCTGCAAGAAGTGGCAAGCTAACAGGACAAGGGTTGCTGAAGCATCTGTTGTTCAGTATTTTTGCAAGCCCCAAAGCAGCTGGGAGAATGACCTACTGTTCAGCGTTCCCGCAGGATTGTGACTCTGTATGTTTACTCTTGACCTCCAAAGCAGTGCATTAAAAGCTACATGACAGAGGCAACTTCAAAATAATTGCATTTCGAATATGAAATATGCAAGGCCTTCTTGCAGATGTGGGATCATTAGCTGTTTCAAAAACTGGTTTTACATGCACAAGTTTACCTGGGGAACACAGAATTGCAGTTCTGAGTTACCACTGTCTAATGGCAGCTGCAGTCTCCAAGTCATGTATTATGACAGCTGTCATGAGGGTCCTCATTGCAACGTTTATCTAGGTCTGTGCTGAGATCCTGTTTGCCAAGATTTTCTTGTATTTATAGCTAAAAATGAAGCCCGGAACATGCTGTGCTATCATTTGCTGGGTTTTGTTCCCATTTTGAAACAAACACTGCAGGCTGTGCTGATATATCAGCCACTTGTGCTCCTCTGCGAGGCTCATGTGAGCAGATGCAATGGCGATAGCTCAGGCTCCATGTGTCTTGGGACACTTCGTACCGCTTTGCAGCCAATTTCAGGTTTTCTTGCTCTATTCACCAAAGATCACCTTTTAATGGGATTTCAAAATTCAGTTCAAAGAACATGGAGCGTTCTCCCTACCCTAGGCCAAATAACTTGGAAACACTGAACACTCCACATAAAGTCATCTGTGGCCAAAGAAAGGAAATTGTGTATTGGGAGGGGGTAAGCAAATACTGGTATGTACAAATGTGTTTGAAAAGATCTCCTGCATGTTTGAGAGAGGTGTCTACTT
>NW_010541215.1:35555-43461 GCF_000687285.1 Phaethon lepturus | reverse complement strand
GCTCTTCCTGTGGTCACTCAGGAAACAACAGTAGGAGATGCTAACAGAGTCAGTGACTAACAAGCATACAGAGTAGACAAGAGACTGATGAACTGTAGCTGGGAACTCTGTACACAGCACACCTGCTTGTGTGAGATGGACTCAGCCTTGCAACCATCAACAGAGGTATGAGTTACAGGAATACACTGGAAATTCACTTGTTGCCTGGGGACAAGTGCTGAACGTTGAAGTATCAGAGTGCGAGCTGTTGCTTAGGAGATTAAGATGACTGTGGAGGACAGAGGCAAGGGTATCTTGGCTAAATTAGCATGTAATGCATACAAATACAGAAAGAGATAACAAGCAGGAAGTAGTCTGATATATGTAACTGATAATATAACTGCTTGTTGAACGACCTTAACTGAACAAATCACTGGTTAAGTGTAGTTCTTTGGTAAAAGATAAGAATTCTTGATAAAACTCTTCTTCCTTGAGGCGATACCTTCTTTTACAGCATTAGCGCTAAGCTACTGGCAAGTTTACTGTCTTTTGCTGCCAGGCACATGGTGAACACACGATAGGATCAATGGTAACTGGTAACAAGTGATGTCCCTCGAGGATCTGTACTGGGACCAATATGACAGAGACAGTGGGATCGAGTGCACTCTCATCAAGTTTGCAGACGACACCAAGCTGAGTGGTGCGGTTGTTATGCTTGAGGGAAGGGACCATCCAGAGGGACCTTGACGAGCTTCAGAGTGGGCCCATATGAATCTCATGAAGTTCAACAAGGCCAAGTGCACTCTGCATCTGGGGGTCAGGGCAATCACCAGGATCAGTACAGGTTGGGGGATGAATGGCTTGAGGGCATACCTGTGGAGAAGGACTTGGGGATACTGGTGGATGAAAAGTTGGGCATAAGCCAGTCATGTGTGCCTGCAGTCCAGAAAGCCAACCTTAACCTGGGCTACATAAAGAGGAGTGTAGTCAGCAGGTTGAGGGAGGTGATTCTGCCCCTGTACTCCACTCTGGTGAGACACCACCTGGAGTACTGTATCCAGCTCTGGAGTTCCCAGTACAACAGAAACATGGACCTGTTAGAGCAGGCCCAGAGGAGAGCCACAAAAATGGTCAGAGGGCTGGAACACTTCTCCTATGAAGAAAGGCTGAGAGAGTTGGGATTGTCCAACCTGGAGAAGAGAAGCCTCCAGGAAGACCTTATAGTGGCCTTTCAGTATGTAAAGGGGTCTTGTAAGAAAGACAGAGAGAGACTTTTTACTAGGGCCTTTTAAAGTGAAAGAGGGTAGATTTAGGTTGGACATATGGAAGAATCTTTTTATGATGAAGGTCGTGAGACACTGGAACAGGTTACCCAGACAAATTGTGGATGCCCCATTCCTGGAAGTGTTCAAGGTCAGGTTGGATAGGGCTTTGATAAACTTGATCTATTGAAAAATGTCCCTGCCCTTGGCAGTGGGGTTGGAATAAATTATCTTTAAAAGTCCCTTCCAGACCAAATGTTTTGTGATTCTATCATTCTAGGATGTGTATGTTTAGCAGTAAAGTGAACTTTGCCCTGATTTCAGGTCTGGTTATCTTAGTTTCATATTACTCTTTTCACATCTACAGTAGTTCCATTGCAACAAGCTAGTAATACAGCTTGAAATTCTGTGTATCAGCAAAAAGAATCTCTAAAGCGCCAATCAGCAAAATGAACATTTAAAATTTTATGCTATCCATGGGTGACTGAGGAGGAAATCTACCCTATACTAAGGTGTAGGGCTGTGTAGACCCAAGTGTGTCTCTAATAAAGCTTTAGCATTGTTACAGCTAAAGCTGGATGGCTTATGGTTGTGGTATTAAAGGATACAAGAATAATGCTTATTAGGCATAGAGTGGACAGCACCTGAATGTAGTGAAGCACAGTGGAAAAAAAAAACACGTAAGGAAGGAATTGAAGATTATGGAATGGTTTCATATGGACAATGCAAAAAATGAAGATGCAAGAACATCCTTGTTGATGTAATTCCTAGTTTCTGACACTATGAGCTAAAATTTCTTGTAATGTAGCATTTTAGGGTGTAATATATAAGCATTCAGTTAATCTTCTGGCTTTTAATGCGATTAGAAACTACACTTAAATTGGTGCTTTTGGCTTATTTCTCCTTCTTTTAAGTAGAAGATACAAATGGCCAAATGAGTTAGTTAATATTAACCTGTCAAAATCCAGTTAAAGGAATTTATTTTTCTTCCAGGGTATCAGAAACTGGCTATACTTAACATCAGAAAGGTTTAATTTACTTGCAAAAGACTCTATAACTACTTTCACTTGCTGTGCCTAAGCAAATGTTGAAAACATTTAGTGGAGGGAGGGGCAGAGGGAGGGAAATAGAGATTTCTGTCAGTTGCATTTATTCTATATAATTATTCATTGCATTTATACCTCTTGGACAAAAACAGAAGGCAGTCACATATATTAAAAAAAAAATCTGCAAATACCCGTTTGTTTGGCTTGTTATGCATAGCCTCAGCTGTCTTGTGTTATCCACATTAGCTCTTTTACATGTTTTGTTTCCTTCCCATTCCACTTGTAAATGTAACCCTTCTGCCAAGACCGACAAGGTCCAGGTAAAATTTTGAAGGAGTTACTGTGAGCACAAGACCTTACCCAGAAACCTGGGAAAATTCGACAAAGCTTTCTGGTAGTCACATAGCTAATTTCTTGTGCTTGCAGGCATGAAACACTTGTCTTAGTGAACCATATTATTATGAAAGGAAGAAAAGAGAAGTCCAAAATGGTACGTCAATAAGGTAACACACAATACTTAATTCCCAAATACCTGTGACTGTCTTACAATCTCTCCTGGAGAGGCAGCTGCTAGGCCACCTGATTGCCCTCCCTCTCTTCCAGTAACACTTCATGCAGCTGAGGACCGTTCCATTTGTCCGTGGTTGCGATGCTCAGCTGAAGCCGTTTTATCTGCGGTAAGGCTTGCTGCCTCTATCAGCTCTCGTGGCTTCCCACAGCGTTGTTCTATTTTTCTTGCCCACTGACACAGTCATGGTCACTTTCCCAACACTCCGCATTATCTCAGCCCCTTGCAGGAAACATTTTCGTAGTTCTACAGTAACAAACCTTCCTCTTCAACACTGCCTTCTCTCCCACAGCTTTATAACCAGAATTTGTACAATCTCTCTATTCTTTAGTTTTAGGTACTAACTTCTGTATATCAAAGCTTCTGAATTAAGATGGATTATGACTTCTCCCAATCCCACTTAGATATGATTATTTGTTCTAGTCTTCTATCTATCAAGCATTTTAACTTACAAGAAGTTTGCTTCCAGACATCACTGGGCTCCCTTTTCAACACAAACACCTTTCCAACACATGCAAAAAACCCATTGTTCCTTTTAATTTCTCTCCCTTTTGAGCTACCAAATGCCTGTCTAGTGCACCTCCTCTTCTCTTGGGCATACTTGTTTTCACATCATTTTTGCTTTCTGAAGAGGATGGATATGTCTGAAGAAGACCGCAGCAAAAATATTGAGATTTTTTTAAAAACACAAACATATTTTTAAGGAATGGTTGACCAAGCTAAGTTTGTTTAGCTTGAAGGAGTTAATAAGAAGAGTTAGGAACAGTCTTCAAACACAAAAAGAGGAATCCGTTTCCCCACTAGAGGGAAACACTAGAAATATTGCTGGAAGAAGCTGTGGAGTTTTTAGAGATATTACATGGATTTCACAAAATCTCCATCCTGCCATGAGGAGGAGCTTGAAATAGAAAACCTTGGAGGTCCCTTCCAGCCTAAATACTTCTATAACTCTATAAACCTCTCTTTGGCACGTCATAGACATAGCTATCCATGCACTAGAGAGGAGTGCAATCCTACAAAACTTTTGAGGTCAAGATCTAAGTATGGGAATTTAAGTGAAGCACATAACAGGGCTATAGGCTGGTGTCAGCACTGTAGCAGTAAATATTGTTAACTCCTTATAGGAGTCACAGCAAAGGAAAGTTTTAAGGAGGGATATGGATGGAGATGTGTTGGAAACTTTTTTTTTTTTTAATCAAGGAGACCACATATAAACAAATGTGGAAGTGTTAGGTCAAAAGTATTCTTGAAGATTTTTCAGTAATAGGAGGACAAAGTAAAGGTGGAGATGGACTTTGACCAATTTGACCATTTATGGAGCCCTGTGGATTACATTTGATAAGATAGCACGTGAGAGCCTGTGGAGGAATTAGGAGGGAAGACTGACATCAGGGAAATGGAATTTATAGAGGTCAAAAGAGTAATCCCCAAGTTATTGTACATATGACTTGAAACAATGATGAAACTTTTAAATTAACATTTATGGAAGGTCACAGGGTGACTAAGGCCTTTTAATCATTATTAGAATTACTGACAGAAAGATTTAGGCTGGAAGAGACATCTCTAGTCCAAGCCCTTGTTCACAGCAGAGCCACCTCCAAATGTAATCAGGTTACTCAGGACCTTCTCCAGGTGATTTCTGAACAACTCCAAGGGTGGTGATTCCCCAGCTTCTCTGGACTCTATGCCAGGGCTGAACAACCTGTGGGGTGAGAATTTTTTTCTTTATTTTCAGTCATAGTTTCCCCGTTGCCAATTAAGACCATTGCTAGTTGTCCTTTTGCTGTGCACCTCTGAGAACAATTAACCTTATCTTCTCCAGGATGAACAGAACCAGGTTCCTCAGCATCTCCTGGTTCATGGCATGTTCCAGTGCTGTGCAGTGGCCTGTGAGGGGCTCTTGCCACTTTGTTCACATTTGGTTTGTAATGGGGCATCTGAAAGAGTTGCAGTAGTCCAGATGTGGCCTCAACAGTGCAGAGAGATGGGAATAAACTCTTCCCTTATTCTGCTGGTTATGCCTGTCCTCATGCTGTGCAATACGCAGCTGGCCTTCTCTGCCACGCAATCACATGATTAGTTCATGTTCAACTTCTTGTCCACCAACAGGATGGAGTGAGAAAGAAAGAGGCAACTCAGAGACAGCTAAAATTCTTTAATTTCTCTGCGGTTGCATATACTAAATACCATTAAGCTTGGGGTAGGGTAAAACCTTTATAGCAATAGTGAGTGCAACAACTGCTCTTCAAAATGAGTATAAAAAAGAAGTAAGTTGGATGGAAAAGAGACAGAACAAGAGAATCCTCTGCTCAAAGACTACATAAAAATTAGAGTTAGGCAGGCAGGATGCTTTTTTGTTTCCTTGGAGCACTCTCTGAAGAGTTTCAGTGTGTGACTCAACTCTGCAAGTGTGAGGAGGACAAGTAAGTGGTTGAAATCATTATGAAAGCAAGGATAGCTGAGCAACCTCAACGTTGAGAGAAACACATGAGATAACATCAATGAAATACTAGACCCATCCTGCAGTTTCATCTTCTAACAGAATCAATTGGCAATCTTCTATTGCTTTTTTTGGGTTAGCAGCAACCTGTTCTCCTAACTGGTGACCCTACAGTGAAATTTCACTTATAAGTTGCAGTTATTGATGAGAAGGAAAGGGACAAAGAAAGGCAAGAAGCAGTGCACACCTGTTAGATCTCAAATGTTTTAAAAAATTAATTGTTCTATACAGTCAAATATTAATAAAGCTACTGTAAGCAAATAGAAATGTGGTAACTTTTCAGGGGAGGCAGAAAAATTTGTTATGGGCTGATGCAACTACTATTTTTTCTGATCCTTTCATAACACTCAGGGTACATTTTCTTCCCCTGACAGACAATTTTTCAGGAATTCTGCAAGTAGGGCTTTACCAGGAATTAAATTGTGCATAGCACCTGTGGTGTGTCCCAGATGTATTTCTTACCCTAAATGGGTCAGAAATTCAGAAGACATTTTGGGGGGGATGGCACCTGGATGTTCTTCCTGAGAAGCTATGAAGAAAAAGGGAGTAAGAAAGATATTTCCTGAACAGACTAGCCAATAAATCTGCCGTAAGCGTGCACATCTATAACATGAGATAGTCAGCTGAGACCCTGGTTTGCCTGAATCAGGTTCAAGCGCACAAATGTGAATCAAATGTTTAGCTTCTCCCATTGAGGTGTAGGCAATCGTGTTTGACATCAAGTATGTCCTTCCCCAAGTGAGGGTTTTTCTGGACAGTGTAGTATACAATAAGTTCCTACCCTATCCTCCTCTCTTAAAGCCTGGGAATATGCTCACATTTAATATCATCAAGACAAGAAGGTCATTCAGAGCAACTGGAATATTCTACATTTGCCTCTGACCTATCAGATGCTAACTTTTCCATGTAACCAGCTGCCTTTCAGCTGTTCCTCCAGAATCTCTGGATTGAAAATCTCATTGAGAAGATTAAAAAAAAAGGCTGTGAAATGTGTTTTAACTTTTCTAATTTTAACTGCAGATGGTGCTACCGCTCTAAGGAAAACTTACTACAAAGAGCAATCCAGGGAGCTTTCACCCAGGCCAGCAGCATCCCACAAAATTGCCTTGGCTTCTGTGTAACCCTGCCAGTTCACTTAAGTGAAGAAATCCTCAAGCTTAGGAAAGCTTCTGTCATATACATTTTGGGCATCCTGCTGTCCAGTCCATTAACTAGGTCACCATGGCTGTAACTTGTAGTCAGATACAAGTCTTTTACAATGTACTGGGCTTCACTGTCATACTTACCTCAAAGTCTTTGCTTTCTAAAGCTGTGGTTCCCACTTAAGTTTGTTAGCCGACCACTTCCAGAAGCAGTCTTATGTATTCCAGTGCTGGGATCCTTGTGCTGTAATGTCAATCCACTTCACATGTAAGCTACAGTGCTTTATAATAATTTTGGATCAGGAAATGGCAACAACCATCAAATACATCTCATGCAGGACTTCTACTCCCCCAGATGGTTCAGACTTCAGATGTTCACAGAAGAGGGTATTGTTCCTGCAAGAAACCACTTCATACCAGTATAGCCACTATACCTCATCCTTAATGATATTAACAGTTAGGGACCAATGACAGGGCAACTCTCTATAGTCCACATGTGAGCTGCAATCTCCTCAAAGAGAGGGTGAGATCATTCCTTGTTTGCTCAAACGATGCTGTGATATGGTCCTCTATGGTTAAACAGAAGAATTGGTTGAGCTGGATTATCTTTTGCACACCCTGAACACCATTCAGATTAATTTTCCTAGGGCATCAAAACTTTGAGAGACCTCAGCTATAAAAAAGATGAAACCACATGCCAAATACTGACAAAACTCTTCACAAGCTTTCTTTGTTCGTTCTTGTACAGACTTGTTGCACAAGTCTTCCTCCCCGAGGAAATGGTAGAATGACAGATACCGTACAGATGTAGCTATTTGTTGATAACTACATCCACTGAATTTCCAAATTCAGAACTGCAGCTAAGTTACAAAAAAAGTGAGATTATTTCTGGAAAAACTGAGGAAAATATGGCATTTCCTAAGCAAAATTGACTGGAAAAATCTTGAAAGATGTGAAAAGTTATGTATTTAGAAGAAAATCTTGAATTAGCAGAAGAGCCATTTCAGACTTTCCTGTTGATAATATCCGTAAAGACAGCTTCTATAAAACAATTTTTGTAAAATAACCATTTAATAACAAAGTATGAATGTTTTCTAACCCATTTCTCTCAGTAACTTTGAGTACTGTATAAAACTACAGGCATGTAGTCTTACCACATAAAGTACAAAGTTTATCAGAATAATCAGTTTTTTTTATATGAAGAAATTAGGACACACTAAGCATTTATCACACATGGAGTGTAGTATGAAGGTTTACACAATGCTATTTCTTTAGCCGGCAGGTAATGGCCACAAAATTCCATATGGTCTAATTCCAATAGTGTTTCTGCTGCTGTATGGTTAGACTGCTACTGAAAGTAAAGTGAGCTCATCTGAACCTTGTTTTGATGTCACTACAATGGTGCTGTG
>NW_010541215.1:15360-35524 GCF_000687285.1 Phaethon lepturus | reverse complement strand
GGGAAAGAGATAAAGAGATAATAAAAAAAGAGAGCAGGACTTATTTTGAGCCTCTGTCTTTTATGTTTGTCACGTCCTCCTGGGGACTATTCGATATAATGGATTCAACATCATTAGTAAAAATTAATTTACTATTCCTGCATGTTTGCAGGAGGAGATGCAGAGAAATCATTGCTATGAAGTATCTATCTGAGCTCTGCTAAGATATGATGAAGGGTTTTATTATGGTTTACTGTGACCTTTATATCTCACTTCTAAATCTGTGTTGCTCAGGATGAAGGAAGATGTACCTAGCTGTTTAATCCAGAAATTATCTGTACTGTACAGATGAAGATCAATCCAGATGAAATCTCATCAAGAACTGGATGGAACTTCTTTATTGTCTTAATACATGGACAGTGCAGCTTGGGGAATATTTGTATTACTAGGCAGCCAATATAATAGGATAAACTTCAAAGACAACAAAAATGGTAATCTATGTGATACATAGTTCAGGCTAAATCTTGCCATGGTAAATGACAAAACTATAAATGAAAGTAAAGTTGTGCAAATTCCCCCATTTGCCTATCACTTATTTGTAGGTCTCATTTATAGAATGAGAACTGACTTATTGTGGTCCCTAATGGGAAAGTAACCTTGAAACAGCAAAGATAGGATGAGGCTGTGAAAGCAGTTGCGAAGAAAACACCTGTCAAGAGGTCATCTTTGCATTTTGACAGTGTTGTTTAGTCATGAATACTTACTATATCATGAGCATTCATCACATTTCTAAGTGTATCCAAAAAAAAAAGTAATAAAATCTAGTTCTAGGTGATCAAATGTGCCTTTACAATCCATTACATAAGCTTTTCACTTCTCTAAACTTTGTATTTCTACATGTCAGCCTACAGAGACAGTGAAGGGTTTTATGAAAGGGTTCTAGTTTATTTGTCAAAAACCAGGAACTGTATAATCCACTGTAATTCAATGTTGAAATATCTGACTGCTGAAGATCTGTACACACAGAGAAAAACTGAATCCAGTCACCTCTACCTTGCTCATGTCACTCAGATGTCACCACAGGGCTCCACATGAAAGGAATTGCAGTTGAGTTGGGTTTGAGAGCAAAACAAAAGCTCTAAGGAAAGGCCAGCAGTTGTTTTGGGAAGGAGATGAGAGATGTGCACCAAACATTTCTCATTTACTATTATAGTTGCTTTAAAAAAATGAGGTATGCTGTATTCTCACCCTTTTGCTTAAAGGGGACACAGCTTCACCTTGTGGGAGAAAAGACTTTCTTCAGCATGCTTATGGGGACTTGTGGAGCCAAGTGGCAGTAGCTGTTGGTGAACAACAACCCCCACTTGCTTCAGATCAGCTCTTTTGTCCTAACTACAGGCTCTCTTCTTGCTCAACTGTATTATAATATAAATACCAAAGACACTTCAGATTATGGTACATAATGAGAGACATATTTTGGCTACCTGCTGGCTCCATCTTAGCTGGAGAATCTGCTCTGCAAGGAATAGGCACATGAGACTACTACAGTTCCCATGGACATGCCAGCAGGACTGAATGTTTTTCAAGCTCTGGCCACCCCTTCCATGTTTTCAACAAAAGGACATAATTTACTTCAGAAAGCAGATAACTTTACAAACATTTAATTTAATCTCAATATGGATGTTCTTCACATTTTTTTTCCCCATTTTTGCTATCACTTGACCTTGACAGCAACACCTACCTGCAAATCCAGAGAACAGCTGCTGTGCTGGTGTCTGTGGTGTTAGCACCTTGGAGAATAAGATCAGAGGTGTCCTGAAAAAAAAGCTGAGGCAGAGAAGGGTTTTCCAGGAGAAATCAGTGCTCAGGTGTGTGTATCTCTCACCGTGTGGAAGGATTCAATTACTAGGATATTGTTTGGCCAGCTTGCTGGACACAGAGGCAGGATGTTGTCATGGCCTTCTATTTCCTTATATCTGTGCCCCTCTACACTGCATATACAGATAGTTATGCATTTATTTCTGTCTATATACATTTATGCTGCATTTTTAGATTCAATATTGTGTCCCAGGCTGCGGTGTCTTCTGTACACACACTGTGAGTCTTAGGCCTCCTGAGCGCCACTGGCACATTTAAACTGCCAACAGGAGAGGCCAGAAATGCCACATGTGCCATTAGGCTTCACTATCCATCTGGTTCTTCTAGCAACTTCAGCAGAAACAAGCTTATGCACCTTGTAAAAATATGGGCCACATGTCGACCTGTAGAAATACCACATTTCAGTCAATCTTTCCGCCTGCTTAGTTGAGCCTGCTTTCACTGTGGAGGGAGAGGCTGCGGGAAGGGAGCCAGCCAAAGCCTATGCTCATCCTCTACGCATTCCTAATCCAGTGGGTCAGTTCTGCTTGTACACCAAATACCAACATTTCTGAGGCTCCGTTACCACAGTTCACAGCAGGCAGTGCACCCTGCTGTGAAGGGTGTGAATAATAGATAACAGATCATAGATAAAAGGTAAAAGATAATAGATGATAGATGATACATTGACATATTGTATATGACGTATAGTATATAGTATATAATATGTATGCAATATGAAATATGTAACATGTACTGTATAATGTATATATCATATAATATCGTATCTTATGATCCTGGTCCTCTGCAATCTCTTTTCCTTAAAGAGTGGGATGCCTGGGAAACCTGAGTTCTTTTAAGACAGACAGGAAGCTTTGGTGTGAACGTTGCTCCTCTCAAGACTAGCTCCTCTGTCTTGAGACCCCTCTATCTTACCAATATTCGTGCAAACATGTTTTGGAAAAACATAGTTTGATTCCAACTTCACAACACTGTCTCTTGTAACTAATGATATCATTCAAGTTGTCAAATCTGACTCTGTTGACAAAAATGTATTGGAAGTACTATTGCTCCAGTTATCATGCATCATGTATTCACCTGTTGAGCTGGGAACTAATATTGTCTGAGGAACTGGCTCCAGAAAACACACCATTCCAAAGAGCTGTGTTTAGAAGAGGCTTTCTGAAAATATCATTTGTTCTGCAAATTAATCAAAACAAAGTGGTACAAATACTTCACAAATGAATTTTTCAGCTAACAAGAAGAAAAGAATCTAAATACTGAAATTAAATTTTAAGGTGCTAGGGAACAGTAACAGGTGACCAGCCATTTCAATGCTGTGTTCTGTCCATGCTTTAGTCATTAAATGGTGAGTGTGTGAAGACCTCATTATGGCTGTGGTTGGAACCTTGGCATTAAAACCAACTCAGTGGCAAAGCAGCACTGCTTTTGATAAATCCTACCTTTTAGTAGCCAATTATTAGCATCCTGCACATATATTACAAAATTACATATATTACAAAATAATCTAAGCAGGTATGCCTACTTGTCATCTGGTTTCCTGGCAGAGAAGATCTGACCTTAAGCCTAATTTTTGCATTTTGTGGTGAGCTAAACCAGCCTGATCTTGTTCTGTGGTTGGTTCTACCTGTGAAATATTAGTTGTTTTTACCACCTTTCTGGGAACAGGTGATCTGCAGGGTGCTTTACAGGCTTTACAGGCCAGACATGTTCAAGGGTTCCCCTGCTAAGGTACTGGGGAGACACTCTTATAACTCACCGAGCATGCTAGTGAGCATAGACAATTTGGAAATCTGGCCTCAATAGTGCTGACGAGTTTGCTTCTACATGGCAGTGCAACATGGCCTTAAAAAACTGCTCTGGAGCCTAAATTGATGTAACCGTGCCAGCACAAGGCTGCACCTGAGTTAATTATCCCTGTTGTATCCTTCCTAGCACAGGAACTGTACCGTACTAACACGTACACACAACTCTGGGACCCAAGCTTGTAGCTTTCTTTAGCACAGTGCTTGTGCCCTGTAGACACAGCAGCTCATGATGGCTCCTTGTCAGATGAACACAGCAGTGTGCACACGGACTGGCCTTTGAGTGGGCAGGTGAACAGGGTGACTGGTGTGTGAACTGTTGGTTGGACTGAGGCAACACATGGCACCTGAATCTCGTGTTAGGCCTCTTAACCCCATTTGGATGTAGACCTAGGTGACGTGGGATTTCATCTCTACAATTCTGTCACTTTTCAACAATTGGATTTTTCAAATGCTAGTCTTAGTAAATCTTATTTTTCATTAGCTTTAGTGTTAAAATATTTGGAAGTTTTGCATATATGCTGCATAATAGAGAGAACTTTCATCCTATTAAAAGGTGGTGTCAAGAGAAGACATCTGGAAAAAATCTCTTTTTGAATTTCTTTCCCCTGGTGGCTTACTACTAATGATTCTGACGGTTTGAGGAACTCCCTACATATTCCTAATAACTATGGATGAATGACAGGTTTGAAGAGTATAAAGTGATAGTCTTCCACCAGGCTACTGTATTGCCACCTGGCAATACATAGACCAGTAGGATCTCATCTGCTGCTAAAATAGTTCAGACATTTTAATTAATGATTCTTTAGCATAAGAAGAATAGGTCACCCATGGACGAGAACAGTAGCCCTGACACTGTTTCTTGCAGATTCTCCCCCGCTCTTGGCATACAGGATCATTACCCTTTTTGGCCTGCCCTTTTCCAGCTACATGGATATCACATTTTTCGTTGCGTATTCACTAGGACATTTCTCCTCATGCCCCTTAAACGGAAACTTACAGCGCCCACATATTTATGACTAAAAGACATAGCCTGGAGGAGGTGATAGAGTGCTTGTTTAAGAAGTTCACCTATGACACTACTCGACAATGGGGCTACCATCCATAGGTTTCTAGACAGGCTGGTGGAATGGGCTGGATCCTTATGAAATTAGACATTGGCAGATACAAAGTCCTGCATCTGGGAAGGAAGAATCCCTTGCAGCGACACTGTCTGGGGAGCAGTTCTGTTGAAAAAAACCTGGTGGTCTCTGTAGGCAGCAATCTGAACATGAACCAACACTCTGCCCTGGCAGTCAAGAAGGCCAACCTGGGCTGTATTAACAGAACTCTAGCCAGTAGATTGAGGGAAATGATTATCCCTGCCTACTCAATACTTCTTAGCATCTGGAACACTGCATCCAATTTTGGGTCACCTACTACAAAAAGATGTTGATAAACTGGGGTGAGTTCAATAGAGGGCCATGGAGAAGGTCAGGGGACTGCAGCATTTGCCCTGTGAGGAGAAGCTGGGGAAATAGGCTTGTTCAGCCTGGAGAAAAGGATTTGGTGGGACCTAATAGCAGCTTTCTGATACCTACAAGGAGGTTATTGAGAAGATGGAGCCAGGCACTTGGTGGGAGGATGAGAAAGTAACAGGCATAAACTGAAACATGAGAGTTTCCAACTGATACAATGAGAAACATTTCAATGATGAGCTCAGTAAAAGTTTAGATCATGTTACCCAGAGAAATTGCGAAGTGTCCATACTCAGGGATTTTTCAAGACCTGTCTGGATAAAGCCCTGAGTACCCATATGTGACCTCATAGTTGTCCCTGTTTTGAGCAACATATTGGACCTGATGGCATCCAGAAGTCATTGCCAACATGAACTACCCTATGGTCCCACGGTCCTGCTGGCTAGCAGATTCATTCAAGCTCATTTGTTAAGACCTAAGACTGGCAAATAGCAGTATTTCCTGTCCCATATTATTTGTCAGCAATCTTGCTGTAAATAAAGATGATCCATGTCCCTTGTCCATCCCTCTTAGTCGGTCATGTCAATCTGCTACTGTCCTGATCTGGATTTATGTATACTGACATTGACTCAAGTGGGTCTTAATGAGCTTCTTTGCCTTAGTACTCAGATATTAATTTGTCCCTGCAGTTGTCTCTCTCCACTCTGGTGTTTTGTTTGGGCTCTTTGTTGCTAATTTTCTTTGTGTGTGAAACTAAGTTTTTCCAGATACTGTTTTATTTTGATACAGCAGAAGTAGAAGGACATCCTACAACAACTGCAAGAAAAAGGGAACTCCGATAGTATCTGCAGATGTGTAGGATTTCAACATGCAAGATGCTCTTCCAAGAAAGCCCATGATAGTTCCTGTAAGCAGTTAATAATGAACCAAAGGGTGAAAACGTATCACAGAACAAGGACATAAAGTAAAAGCAATGAACAATATATTTGCACAAGCTACTTGTTATCTCAGAAAACACCGGTTGCAGAGTTTCTTTTTGGTCAACTCACTTTTCAAGTTTAGTGTGTAAGTATAGTTAAGGGATGTTCGGTGGGCTTCAGGCCTGGTGACTCCTCCTGCTTGGCTGCTGGAGCCCAGCTGGGGTGTCTCTGTTGAAGGCTGGTGGACATGGCTGCTGCTTCCCAGGTTGCAGGTTCAGCCAGTAGTGAGGTTGGGCATGTAACCCAGACACACACACACATCCATGCAAAGGACACTGACACAGCAAACTATACGTTCTGCCACAGGCAAGGTGCTACCTTCAACAGCCCCACATATAATGCTACTAGGACTCAAATAAAACGTCAGTCTTGACAGCCAAGTCCCCTTCCTCCTTTCCAGATGATCAAGACTGAAGTCCACTAGTGAAAATACTCTCTGGATCCACAAGCACATTCACAGGTCCCTCAAATATCACTGTGCCCTCAGCCCGTCCAATATCCCACCTGGATCTTCACTCTCTGACTGAGAGATATGCCTCTCCTACTCGCTGGCTCGTCCACCTTGATGATTGCTAGCCAACCAATGCACATACTCACACACTTGTCTCACAGGC
The DNA here is from genome assembly GCF_000687285.1 of Phaethon lepturus. NCBI lineage: Eukaryota > Metazoa > Chordata > Aves > Phaethontiformes > Phaethontidae > Phaethon > Phaethon lepturus. The sequence goes on along the minus strand of NW_010541215.1, from coordinate 28,811 downwards.
ATCCTCACGTTCGTAGATATCTTGAATATCAGCAAAAGCCCTCTGCCTGTCTAATATCCCTGCCCAGATTCTGGGCCTCCTGTTTGCCAGCTAGTCCAGCTTGAAGTTTGCTAGCAAATTACACCATTATTGACTAACTTTGAACCAAGAAGATCTCAGTCTGATAAACTTAATGCAGCAGACACTCTCATATTCCACATACCCTTACAAGTATGACTTCCCGTACTTTAAAATTCAGAAGTGCTACAAGCCTACAGACACAAAGAGCAAGATGGGTCTTAGCAGGACAGAAGGAGACAATTGTAGAGCTGGTGACTGAAGGAGAAGACACAACAAGGCTCAACAAGATAATTCAATTAGAATTAGACCTTTGCAGGATCCATGCCTTTCAAATGTGGTCTAGCAGACTCTATGCCCTGTAGCAGCTGTAGGTCAACACCATCTATCACATGCCTGATATCTGAGATTTTAATACAAGTCTAGACATGGCTTCCCTGTCAAAGCACCATACATTGCTCTGCCCCACACAGTATTCAAAGCTTGATGAAGACAGTCTTAGACCCATCATGACCACCTAGTGACATAGGTCTCACAGGTCTCTCTAACTTTCCCTATTGTATATTTCTGACAGTGGTTGGGCTAGTGTGGGCAATCTCTTCTGCATAGACACCGATAGTGTCTCACATTCTTTCAACAAAAAAGGCAAGCAGAAATTAAAAAACCCCACCATAATTTCTTGTTGCTTTTGTGCTGAAAATTCATTTTGTGCTAATGCAGATTTTCAAGAAAGTTTTATGGGATAACAGAAAACATTTTGTGAAAACATAAACCAGAAAGATTTTAAACAGCTGATAAAGCCACGAAGGCTGAAAGCTGACTCTGAGAATAGGTCTAGTGATGATTTTGTAATATTGTCCAGAATGCCTGTTAGTTAATTTCAAAACCAGCAGAGAGGAAGAACATCTCCTAGTTGTGTGATCCTGTAAAGCAAGTGCCCGATGATAAATTATAAAAGATGGTTAAATAATGTTTATGAGGAAAAGCAATGTTTGCATAGCTAATTCTGCAATTCACTATATGATGGATTCATATTCATCATACATTCATTAGATCATTCATTAGATGATCCTTCTGGTGCTTGGTATTTGATCAGGGACACCAGAGCAGAATGAGTGAAGCCAAAGCCTTGAAAGACTGTGACCAGGATGGGCTGAGTCCTGAGCACTCTACAGAAGAGACTCCAGCAGAGTTTATGGTGTGCTGTTTTCTGCAAAGAAGAGTTCCAGAATGACTCAAACTGTGTCATCAAGTAATGACACTCATCACAGCTCAGTAAACGGTTTTCTCCCAGGGTTCATTGTTGGTTGTTCCCCATGTCCTGCAGTTTTCTGGAGAAGCACCACTGAAGACAGCATTCACAGAAGAGTGTGCATGTTTCACAGTCACAGGTTACAGCAGTCACGTACAGACTGAGTTCTCAAGAGTGCACCTAAGGTACTGTCACTTGTATGACCACAGAAGAAATACTTTCCTTCAAGACCTCTGTGTCAGTATCAATTTGAATCCTGTGATCATAAGATCTTTCAAAATGATCCTTAAATGCACTGCTAACAGTTCTTTTTGTTGAGAGCAAAGTCTGGCATTTAGGAGAACCAATAACCTGATGCAGAAGATAATTTGTACCCATGTAGAGAAGAAAATAAAGGAGGCTGAGGAAATGACAAGAAGCAAAATCTGTGGTTCAGGAACTCAAAAAGACAGAAAAATATGCTGGGGAAGGATAATCTCTACTTTCATGTTCCATGGACAAAAATGGAAACAGTTGATACAGGAAAAATGTTAAAAAGAAATATTATATGAAGTATTTACTTCACAATGAATGGGAAAATGTTTGGAGTCATGTTTAGCACATATTGTGCTAAACAATAGCACATATTAACAATAATGTGCTAAACAATAGCACATTTTAGCATATTGTTGCTTGTCAATTGTGTAAAACACTACCTCTAACCGAATTCACTTATTTAATTTCAAAATGGACAGTATAAAGCACCATTTACATTATTTGGTAGTCACTGCAAATTAAAATGTCTGCAAAGGTGTATGTTTGTGTTCCCATACTTCTGCTTTAAAATTTTGACTTTTAATCTGTTTTTACACCATACCGATAGGCCTCTATTTACACCCTGATCTGGGTTCTACACTGTGACCTTCCTTTCTGTTTTTAAGACAACAATACTGCTGCTTTTGATTATCATCTACAGTAGTATCATCTACATCTATTACTATACATACAGATATATATGATTACATATGTTGATATCGACATACTTATTTATACACATAGTATTTTCATTTTACTCTGGAAATATCCCACCATGAAAGAGAGAACTTTAAGAAAAACAATCTACAGCTAGTACAAGGTATGTTCACCCTTATTCAACACTGAAAGTTACTTATCTCACGAATTTGCACAATCCCTGTTGTATACTAGCTGACTCATACATAACACACTTCCCATTGCTTGCCGAAATAAATAAATTTTATTTTCAACAGGCAATCCAGTGCTGTGGTAGGTCAGTATTTCCCAACCTTGAAATCCCAGGTTTTCCTGAGAAAAGTGGGAAAACAGTGTTCCTTGCACATCCTCAGCAGGCGCAGGACTCCCTCCCATCCCGGACGGGATCCCCAGGCCTACGGGCACTGAACTGACCCCCTCTCCTGAGCAGCCGCCGGGGACAGCGCCGAGCAAGGCAGGAGGGGCCGTGGGGCGAGGGGTGGTTCTTCCCCTCTTCCACTGCTCACTGTGTTTTCTCTTAGTGTTACCTGGGACTACTGCCCAGGTTTTGCTGCTACAGAGTACTGCTTTATCCTGCCGTGCCGGGAGCCCTTGGAAAACTTGCTGAGCTCAAGCTTGGAAATAGCAGGAAGCTCAGCGTGGTCTGAACCAGGGAGGGGAGAAGGGCCCTTCAGGATTGCTTGTCCTCTGCTGCCATCCCCTGGACAGAGACAGGGCGTAGATGCAGCGAGCTGATCCGGAATGAGCTTCCTTTGTACGGGTTGGGGGGGTCACTGCTAGTTACAAAGCTTGGCTTTCCTTTCGGCGCGGGCGGGAAACTTTGCTATCGTGGCCCTGATTGGAAAGAGGTGGGAAATGAAGATGGGACCAGTGTGCCCTGAGAAACTGGTTGCCATCATGTGCAATAGCCTTGTGCCTTTGGCTCCGGGGCCAGCAGCCTGCCAGTGGCAAGAGAGGTTTAGAGAAAGGGGAAAGACTTAATACAAGAAACTCCTTTTCACTGCTCTCTCATAGTCCTTCTTAGAGAAGTTAAAATGTAAACCAAACATTTCAGGAATATCCTTATTTGCATCTCTGACATAATTACTCCTTAGCTAGACTATTAATTGCAGAGTAACAGTAGCCAGTATCAGATGATTGTGGTGACTATAACCTGAATATCTGCTTCCTCAAAAAAACCCCCAAAACACTGACTACCTCTATGTTGTGGTGTTTTTTCCCACTGCGCTCCTGTGCAGCTGAAAAAGAATGGGGAGGAGAGGGGATGGTTGGCTCTTTATCAGTATTTTTAATTCATCCATCCTTGCAGTTTTTGAAGAAAACTCTGCTATACTTGCCCAGAATTTCTGCAGAACTCTGTATTGCACTGTCGTTATGGTTAGCAAGATGTCAAGGATTGATGTTAAGCAAAATGACATGGTCTGAACTTCAATATACCATTGGATTAAGCTATCACTTGAAGGACAATGAATATGACAGGAATATAAAGGATCGGTGATGGAAACGGCTCCGGTCAACAGCAACAGCTTGGATGGGGCTTTGAGCAAGCTGATCTAGCAAAAAATGTTCCTTCCCATGGCAGGGGGGTAGGATTAGAGGATCTTTAAAGGTCTCTTCCAACCCAAACCACTCTATGATTCTGTGCTTTTATGTTCAGAACTCACCTGAACAAGGCCTTGAGGAACCTCACCTAACTTTGGAGTCAGCCCTGTTGTCAGCAGAAGATCTGACTAGAGGCCTCCAGTGGTCCCTTCCCACCTTATCTTTTTCTGTAAATCTGTGATTCTAGCCTTAGGCCTCAATTTGTGGTTGTTTACTCTTTTCTGGTGATAGTAGTTGTTTGGGGTTTTTTTTGTGAAAGGAATTTTTCAGTATTTTTTTCGTTGCTTTGACACAGCAGAAGTAGAAGAACATCTTACAACAACTGCAAGAAAAAGGGAACTCCGATAGTATCTGCAGATGTGTAGGATTTCAACATGTAAGATGCTCTTCCAAGAAAGCCCATGATAGTTCCTGTAAGCAGTTAATCAGCCATAATGAACCAAAGGGTGAAAACGTATCACAGAACAAGCACATAAAGTAAAAGCAATGAACAATATATTTGCACAAGCTACTTGTTATCTCAAAAAACACCGGTTGCAGAGTTTCTTTTTGGTCAACTCACTTTTCAAGTTTAGTGTGTAAGTATAGTTAAGGGATGTACGGTGGGCTTCAGGCCTGGTGACTCCTCCTGCTTGGCTGCTGGAGCCCAGCTGGGGTGTCTCTGTTGAAGGCTGGTGGACATGGCTGCTGCTTCCCAGGTTGCAGGTTCAGCCAGTAGTGAGGTTGGGCATGTAACCCAGACACACACACACATCCATGCAAAGGACACTGACACAGCAAACTGTACGTTCTGCCACAGGCAAGGTGCTGCCTTCAACAGCCCCACATATAATGCTACTAGGACTCAAATAATATGTAAGTCTTGACAGCCAAGACCTCCATCTAAATTCAATGCTAATTACCACACTGCAAAGCTGTGACATCAAGAACATCTGACATATTTTCTACAGTGGGTGAGTTACCAGTTTTATTGTTGTCATTCTCAGTTTGGCTTTATGTTTTATTGGAGAGAAAAAACTTGTGTTTACAGTTTTAAGTAACATGCTCTTTTGAGGCCATTCCTGAACTAAGGTGAGTCTCAAAACATTTAATCCTAGCAGAGGAGTTTCTTTCTGGGTAGAGATGTGAATCCCTGCCTAACGCTGCAGACACATCAAACATCACAGACTCAACTGACTACAGAGAAAGTTTTCTACTTCTGGCTTATTATCTGAATTGTCAGATATCGGGTTTTTATTTCCCATTGTAGTGGAAAGATGTTGGTCCATTTATTTGCCTGAATGTCAGCACACTATTATAACTATTCATCTTCCTCTGCAACAGAGTTTTCAAAATTCACATTTTTCCCCAGTTTTTCTTCTTTAAAGAAATACCCCATAATACAAGTAGCAGTGGTCAGGCTTGGTCTGCTCCCAATTTTATCACTCTTCTTTTGACTAGGGCCTGATGTTCTGAGTCATTTACAAATCTCTATACCCAGCAACTTCACTGTTTTCAGGGTGGCCTTATGCCCTTTTTACTTTCCATGGCATGCACAGCTAATTGACAAGTAGAGCCATAATTTGCGCCTTGTGTTCTGCCCACCATGCAGCGTTTCCATTGCTGCACAGTCCTCAACTTCTGACATGAAATGTGTAGTGTTAAGTCTAATATGAACTATGCTTCTTGAAATGAAACATTTATAGGAAGGCTGTTCAATGGGAAAGCAAGTGTGCTTCTGGGAATAGTCATTGAGCTTCCAAGTAGTGATTTGCAAGAGTATGCATATCGTTGTTTCTCCTTGGGTATAAGTTAAAGACTTGGTTTGGAGCATCTTGAAAAAACATAATTTGTTCAATTGTTAGGTACAATTATATGCATTACTTAATTCCAATGAAGTTGATCTTCTGATTTTAGGGTCCAGCAGAAGTGTTGAGAACCCCATATCAAGACTCCTATCTCTGTGACCTAACTTATGTGACATTAACACTATTCTAGATTCAGACAACAAAAGGCTGCTCTATCCATCAAAGCCCATGTTGTGGTTTAATCCCAGCCAGCAACCAAGGACCACACAGTCGCTCTCTCGCTCCCTGCTGGTGGGATAGGGCAGAGAATCAGAAGGGTAAAAGTGACAAAACTTCTGCGTTGACATGAAGACAGCTTAATAGATAAAGCAAAAGCCACACACACAAGCAAAGCAAAACAAGGAATTCATTCACTGTTTCCCATCGGCAGGCAGGTGTTCAGCCATCTCCAGGAAAGCAGGCCTCCATCACGTGTAATGGTTACTTGGGAAGACAAACACCATCACTCCAAATATCCCCACCTTCCCTCTTCTTTCCCCAGCTTTACATACTGAGCATGACATTGTATGGTATGGAATATCCCTTTAGCCAGCCTGGGTCAGCTGTCCTGGCTGTGCCCCCTCCCAGCTTCCCGTACATCCCCCACCTTCTCGCTGGCAAGGCCAGCATGAGAAGCTGAACAGTCCTTGACAGCTTAGCAACAACTGAAAACATCAACATGTTATCAAAATTATTTTCATCCCAAATACAAAACACAGCCTCATACGAGCTTCTATGAAGAAAATTGACTCTATCCCAGCCGAAACCAGGACAGCCCAGAACAAATAAATTAATTTTTTAATAACATGCAAACTTTCCAGAGTTTTATCTCTGGTATTTCCAGCTGACATTTAACAGATTTCTGTAATTTCATATCCTTCAAAGCTGTGGTGGCCCATCCTCATCATAACTAAGGTTGTATTCAAGTGTCTGAGGCTGGTGAGTATGTCTTTATCTCTTACCATGTGAATAAGCATCATCTTTCCCAGTTGACTACTCACCTCCTGACTACTCATCATCTTGTAGGATGATCTTCATTTGTCCAGTTCCTCAGTAGAGAGAAAAGTCTACATTAGTGCACTTCTGATGACAGGAAAAAAAATGGATTCCCAACTTTCCTTTCATTTATCTCATTGACAAACTTTCATATCTGCAGCCACTTTGAACTGATTGCTCTGTTATTCTAAAGACCTAACCACTGTGAACTGAGAGTAGTGAATGAAATAGATATGATGATCGATGAGCTTATGGGGGAAAAAAAAGCAAGCACAAAAGAATTATAAACAAAGCTTTGCTATCAGTATCTCCCAGGCATACAAGATATTTGTCATGTACAGACTCAGCTGCAGTAGGTTCTCCATACATCTGTATGGGAACGAAAATGGAAGTGTGCATATACTGGAGGCTGAACTTGGTTTCACTACACAGCTGCCTACAGTCAGCTCAGCTCAAGCCATTAGCAATGCAATAACCAACAGTATCTGCCAAGCCCTTTCCCCGTACCACAGAAGACAGTAGATTTCATGCTTTTCTTTTCCGTGCCAGTTCAAATGCAGTTGCTCAGCACAGAAAGACTGCTGGCTAATTAGCACAACAGTTTAAAGGAAGGCATTGCATTTACATGGTGTCTAGTCTTCACTGCCTCTCTGCTCCTTCAACTCTTTTACCTTGTGACTTCATGCAAAAGAGCGTAAAGAAGACTACTCCTTCTTTATGCTCTTCTAACAGGTTGTTTTCCAACATGGTCTTGAGGCACTGATCTTGTTTTTCCTCCTTCCTGCCCTGTCCTTCTCTTCCCCCTTCCTTCCAGTCCCAAATAGCAGAAGTTTATGACAGATCCATTAAATCAACAGTAATGGTCAATGGCTGTAAATCACAGCTTGGGAGGTTCTGGCTGGACATTAGGAAAACCTTTTTCACCAAGGGGCAGCACAGCACCGAAACTGGTACCCAGAGTGGTGAAGGAGTCTCTAACCTTGAGGGCTTTCAAGACTCAATTAGACAAGGCAATGATGATGTGATGTGGTGTTAGCAGTACTCCAGCTCTGAGCAGGAGGCTGGATCTTCCAGCCTAGTTTCTTATGTTTCTGTGATTCAGTGAAGAGCTTCTGTAGGGCTGGAGACTGTTTTGGTATCACATCCCGTTGATGCAGTTTCATTACATTTCCCATTCATCAGCCTGAAAGAACATCTGAGTACTTAGGTTGGTTTGTTGCTGAGGCTGTCGCAAGATCTTCAGCCTGTGTTCCCCAATTAGGGAAAATGATTTTTTCCCTAAGGGAAAAGGGTTTTGCTAATATAAAAGAAAGTTGCTAAAATTGAATATGGAGAAAGTTCTTCTCAGTGTTTGAATATAAAGGAATAGACACAGATAAGCTTCTCGGCTAGCATGTGCGCTAACAAGCGGTTTATTTCTAAATACAAGCTTTTGCACCACATAGATCAATGAAAATTAATCTTGGAAAACATTGGTATCAGCTTGGTCACCCACCCAAGACCTAGCTCTGCTGCACTGGTCACCATGCATGTAAACATGAGCATGGTCTCTTGCTAAATGTAAGTGTGCCCACAGGTCCCCTGCCCAGGACAGGGCTCAGAATCCTGACAGCTGAAGGGTGTTTGTCAGTGCTGTAATGCAAGGTGCCACACAAGGTTCCAGAGAGCCTGGCCAAGCACAAGTCTTCTGTTATTACCACATCTTCACTGAGAATCCCAAAAGGTGATCAGGGCCTAATCTTTTTGTCCTGTGTTTACAGTGAAAGTTCAATGTCACCTCACCTGCCAATTATTGGTGCTAGGGGAGTCCCAATAACAAAACTGGATGGAAATGGATGGTGAAGCTGACTGGCCTAGTTTGCCTGCTCAGCAGAAGAATAATAGGGATATTGTCCCCTTCTTCCCCCTGTTTCTCCATAGAGTTCATGATTTTATTGTGCCTTGTGATGCCTCCTTTCACATAAGGGCTTTGGTCACCCATGGAGCACAATGAAGAAATTAAATATGTGACATTTCTGTAGACAAGGATCTCTGCAGGCTGATATTTCTCTCCCCTATCTCTAACAGGTCTTCATGCAGAAAAGCTATTAAAAGTCTCTCTCTCTTGCATACACTTATCTTGAAACTATTTCCTGTAAATCTGTGTTTATGAATACCTGCACTAGTATGATTTCACTGCAATTCTGCAGTGGGGAGCTGCACAGCTTTCCTTTGTGTTAAGGACAGTTTGCTGAATTCTCACTGAGAATTCTCACTGATGTTTCAGTTTTTCTTTTTATGCTAGATAAGTAGAGATACTGTGAACAGAAGAAACAGAATAATAGAAGTAAATAATATGTACATCATTGTGGGAGGGAACAACTAGAAGTGATGCTAAAGAATGCTTGAAGGTAAGAGCTGGATGGCTCTTCGCATGAGTATCTGCTCCCTTGCTATCCAGTCCATCAAGCAGCTCTGTATGGATTCTGAAACATAGGTGTTGTCCAGCGTTAGTGACAGATTGCTCTTTTCTTTCACCTTCTCCACCTAACTTGCTTGAAACATGTCTTGAAATAACCTCAAGAGTTCAGTCCTAGAATGGATTCTGCAGCCCACCTGGTTTCTCTGATGACACATATATTGACTATCTACCACAGTTCCTCTGTCTAAATGAACTCCAGTTCATCTGGAGTTTGTTCATTCAGTCTGAGATGCTGGTTGCCAGAGTTTACTTTCTGCAATAAGCTTCTTTGGAAAAACATGTTGGTCTAATAGTCACTTGCCTTGCTACCCTGATAATGAGCCTTGGGTTCCTAAGTGACATAGGAGCAAAATATTAACCTAGATGGCCAAACATGAGCTGGGAGGAGGAGGAAATGAGTGGTAGTCTGGGTACATTTGGGATGGAGTGTGTGCAGTGTTAGCTTGGGATGATGTCTCTTGTGGAAAACTTCGTAAGAGAATGAGCTTTTCTTCTATTCCTCCCGGGAGCTGCAGTTGCATCAGACCAAATTAAGCAAAAACAAATTATGTCCCCAGGTGGAGTGTCTCAGCCACTGCCACCCTAAGGCAGAGCTCAGGTGGGACAATGCCTCATTTACCATTGCACAGGGAGCAAAAGGAGGCAATAAATACATGATTTTTCAGATGTCAACACCAGTGGTTCTCAGCAAGGCCCCAGGGTGCTGCGATCCCAGTCCCAAGAGGGGCCAAGCACTGCTGAGCTCCTTCAAGGACGAGATGAGAGATGCAGCTACTCCGTTCTTTCCTAGATGAGCCCCTCTGGCTGCAGGTTATAAGCTGGCTGTTAAAAAACAAACTTTTAATTAGATCTACAGAGACATCCACAAAGTTGTCCAAATGAATCTGAAACTAACTTCCAATAACATTAAGAGTTACACTCTCCAGTTACCTCCTCTGGTCGGCAGCTAATTTTGAATTGGGGAAGTCTTCCAGGGTAGAGATGAAGAGGATTCCCCATTAACATCACCTGGTATCATGTATGTACTCATTTCACGTGACTGGGGCAGGCTTTCTCACTCTTGGACTCACAGAGGTCCAGCTGCACCTTCCTCTTCTCCATCCCAATATTCCTAAGGTCCTTGTTATTGCACTGGCATTTTTTCATTCTTGTGTGTTTTTAGTTACTGATATGTGACTATGTCATGCTTGTTCTCTTGTCCTACAGCAATATTAGGCCATGTCATTTTGTGTCCTTGAGTCCTGCCATTTTAGTCTCATGGGATTATCTTGTTGAGAACTTGACTGATGTTGTAGGTGAGGTGAAGTGGTCACAATGTGAGACCTAACGTTACAGGCTATCACATGGTGAGATGAAGAGTTGAAAAGGGTGGCTAACAGGCACCTCAAGTTTTTCAGAATTAGTGAAGGCTGATGCCTCTAAGGGCTGTGAAGGGCTGAGGACATCTGTCCTGATTACTTCACAAAACCAACCAGATGCCCAGGAAAACTGAAATCCCAGAATAAGCAAGTTCCTCAATCAGATAAGAAAACTTACATCTGTCTTCAGGATGTCAGCCTTCCTTACTATCTTCACTTTCTTTCTTGTCTTAACTACAGGAATTCAAGTTAATATTTTCCAGGGCCTGTAGCTTAATTTTCAGTTTGTCTGTCTTTTTCATTTTCACTTGCTGTTTTCAGTTTAAATCTTTTAATCCTCTTTCATGATTTCTCGTTTTAGCTTTGTCCTTTCTCTAGTTCTAAACCAGTTTTCTTTTAGTAACTTTATTTTTTTCTAAGAAAAGCTTGCATATTTATGATAGTATTAGCTGATATATGCATCCATTTTCTTAGCAGAGACACAAGACAATGTCTTTGGCTGGGTTAGAGTATGAGTAAGTACAATGAGGTGAAAGAAACGCCTCACCTTTAACAAACTATGAGGAGAAGTCAGCTGCCAGGATGCCTACCCTTTTTTACAGAACTCTGTTTTGGTTGGTTTATGGTTCAGCATCTTTTCCAGGGTGAGTTCCCAGCCAGTGTTTATCAAGCCAAACAACAGAAACTCAATCAGAGCAGGGTGATGATTTTTCTCACCAAGGCAAATTGATACCAGTCATCCTGCTGTTACTGTCTTGGCCAGTTTCAGTTCCCAGTTCCCAGAAAGCTCTGAACATTACAGGAATAAGGAAACACTGCTTCTTCTAAAGGCTATGTGCAATTGTGTCAGTGTCTTGCTTCTGTGGGAGGCAGAATTTCTTGACTCCTATTGACTACAAAACAGGGATCCAGTACCTGTTAAAAAGTCTCTTTCAAGATGCTGCCATTTCCGGCCCCTGGCCCAGCTACATCCTGATCATAATCAGCCTTACTGGAGTCACAAATGCACTTTCTCAAATGACATTAGCATTTATTTTTACACTGCCACTGTTACATTTTCATTAGAGCGAATCTTACACTTCATTAACCACCAAATGCAATTCAAGCAATCCAACTTAAAATTACCTTAATTTCTCTAATCGGGTAAGTCACCATAACATTTCTGGCTAACAAAGTAGCTTCTGCTTCTGAACATACCTGCAGCAGAACATCAATGAAGCTGCTAAAGCCAAAATCTTTGCTTTCTACAACAGTATGATACCCCCAGAGCATCAATATCAGCATGCTTTTGCATGCAAAGAAGATCCGCAATCTTTCTTATCTTTATTCTCCTTTACCACTATCTAGTTACTTTATGTTGCTCAAAAATTATTTTCGGCCTGCTGAAAAGTTTTGGATCTCTCCATCATGTCAGAGCTGCAGGGCTGTCTGGGTTGAGAGTGCCATTTCCTCAGTTGTCTCTGGGACTGTCCGTCCCTTTTCTCCAGGCTTCCTGGTACGTGTCTCAGCCATTTCCATTTTTGTCCATATTGGTCCAGTTTATGTTGATCTTCCCAGTAATGCTTCCCAGGCAGCTTTATTGTTTCTCTTGCCTTCTTTGGAGCAGGCTGGCAATTCACAGGTGTGGATAGTCAAGCCTAGCGCTGGTCCTTTTTCTGAAGACTGAGGGAACATCCTGTGAAGTATGTTGCAATTGCTGATAGAAACTGATATGATGTGATTCATTAACCGTAGCTGGATTCCAAGAAACTCTTTATACAAATTCAGGCTAAGGCAGGCAAGTCCCAAAGCCTTGCAGGTGTGTACCAAAAAAAAATCACACAAAGTGCGGGGGAGGAGAGCAGGGCTGAACTTCGCAGCAAGGAAGAAGGTACATCTCTCTAACATGCTGCAGACTGAAGACATGCAAACACTGATGCTAACATGCAGCTTTTATTAATCTATTATGAATTTGGCTGCAAGCTGATGCAATGAAAATGCTGGGAACTAGAAAACTGTGGGCTAGAGGAGGAAGTACAGAGTCACTTTGACATGCATATTCTCATCCTCTCCTGCTCCTTGTTTGCCTTGTTGCTGTGTGTTCTGGCACTGGGACGCATACCTCACTCCAGCTAATGCACCCCTGTTTGGTGAGCCATGTTTTGGAGGTAATGTGTAGGCGTGTGTTGAAACGTTGTGGGGAGGGGTAAGCTGCATGTTAATAAATGACAACTTATCTACACACACACAAACTGAAACAGTAATTTGCCTTACTTATTTCAGTGTAAGGCTGGGCACTATGGTAAAAAAAAAATTAGTGCATATTACTGCTGACTGTGTGGTATTGGTTACTGGGTATGTGCTGACTCACCTATGTTCACCTCCAGTCCAGCAGCAGCAAAGGACTATCTGAAGATGAGAGAGTTAGAACAGACTTGTCAAAATAGTTCCTTGCAATTATTTTTGCATTGTTACTGAGGTAGCAGATTTTCTTCTGTGGTTTGGGTTAGAGAAGAGAATAAATATAAATTAAAGGAAGAAATGGCACTTAAATCCCTGGATTTTATTTTGTAACACAAAGAGAAACTATACATGAGTTAATCAGTTGGTGTTCTGAAATTCTCACTGAATTTGCTAGAGGGAGCAATCTTACTCTGTAAAGCATTTGACTAAAATAGACTCTTCACTGTAAAGATTTACTTCCCCTTATAATCCATCCAATTTGCTAGATGGAATTATAAAATAACCAGCTCCTTGATTTTACTCCTGTTACAGCTGCAGAGACAACATGCCACAGAGAGAGGTTTCAGGGTTGTTCTTTTATTCATTGTTATACAACATCATCTAGAAATTCCAGCCAGATTCAGAATTCAGTTTTGCAAATGCTTTAAGGGCATTCTGTGCCATGAATTATTTGCAGCATCATAAAC
>NW_010541215.1:0-15329 GCF_000687285.1 Phaethon lepturus | reverse complement strand
AATAAAAGTTGAAATAAAAAAAAAGTTTCAGAAGTTGAAAGTTAGAGAAGTGAATTGAGAGACTAAAGAGGATAGACACTACTGTCACAGCTGTAATTTCAAGAGTTACATGACAGGTTTAAAAAAGAGTAAAAACACTTAAATATGACTTTGGCATTTAAGTTCTGCCTAATTTCAAAATTGTGACACTACAGAATCCCAGGGAGTGGCCTTGGAGGAGCCAAAACTCCACAAGTATTTTAGTTTGTGACAGCAAAACTCCTCATGTACACACAGAGTTCTGCTCCTGTCCATATGGGACGGCTGATGAAGGCTGAACAGAATCATACTCAAAGAAAGATTTAGATGGGAGGGGACCTCTGGAGGTCTCTAGTGCAGCACAGCTAGCTCCAGAGCTAGACCAGGCTGCTCAGGGCTTTGATCAGGCAACATGTGAACATCTCCAAGGAGGAAGACCTCCCAGCCTCTCAGGACACCTGTTCCAGTGCTGAACCACTGAGAAGAAGCATTTTTTTTTTTGTGGCAAATCAGAATTTTCTTTGATGCAAATGTTGTGGCTCTTTCAGTATGCTCCCCTGAGAGGATTCTGGCTCTGTTGTCTCTGTAGCCCCCCAATAACCAGTGTAACTCATCAGTTAGATCCCCCTTTGGCCTCCTCTTTGCCAGGCTGAACAAACCTAACTCCCTCAGCCTGTCCTAGTAATATTATGTGCTCCTCTTGAGCTTGTTGTCATCTCTCGTATAGGGGACTGCAACAGTAGACACAGTGTTCCAGATGTGGCTTCATGTATGCCAGATAAAGGGGAATAATAATTTCCTTTCACCTGCTGGCCAAGTTCTTGCTATTGCAGACCAGTATCTATTGATCTTCATTGCCTCTTCCTGGCTCATGTTCATCTTGCTGACCATTGGAAGGCCAGGTTCTTTTCTGCAGAGCTGCTCCCGACAAAATTAGTCCCCAGACTATACTGATGCATGGCGTAGTTTTCTCCCAATATGACTATGCCATATATATAAAATATTAGAGAAAGTATTTTGAAAGCTAGACTTCCTCTAAACCATGTCCTCGGAAAAATCTTAAGGTACCATATTTACATGTTTCTGCCAAGCTGGGTTAATGGCAAGCAGTTCCATTTTAGCAGTCAAAAATCTTGACTTTGCCTCCCTTTTCTACTTGCATAAGCCTACAGATCTCTTTAATGATTTCAGTGTGAGTGACCAGGAATTAATGTAACAATAGTCATAAAAATAAATTGAGCCTGAATAATCTCAGTCCTATCCACTGCTGAACAGTGATTTCATTTGAGTTAGTAAGAAATAATGGATTATCTGAACTGGTGAAAACTCCACACACAGTTCTACAGATGGGTTTGAAGTTTTTATACCTGTTTTGCTTTGCCTTTAAGTGTGAGTTTGGCTTAAACTTACCTAAGGACCCACAGATTTATTTTTATTTAAGAAGAGCAGCAATGCATTTTGTTAATTAAATAGTTGCCATTTCCGGTACAAACCATCCCAGTGAATAATCAGCTCCTTTCAATTGCTTCAGTGGAAGGAGCAAGAGCCCTCTAGGAGGGTGTTACAGCACTACCTTCCTCTGAAAGTGCAATTACATCCTGTTGCTTGATTTACAGAAAAACTGCAAACCTCCTTTTCTTAGGAGGAATGGAACTGCCTGTCATTCATACAGGGAGGGCAGAGGCAGTGGAGAAGAGGAAAGACTTCTGTGTCATATTGTATATAAGGAACTGGGTCCTGCAGAAGAGGAGAGGGTGATTATGAAATGCTGAAAGAAAACATTAGCTCCAGGGACACTCACAGCCAGGGGGACTCCAGACTGGGCAAGAAACAGAATCTCAGCCCAGACTGAACTGCGCACATCGTTAAGAAGGAAGTAGAAGTCTCTATTTCCTTACCTTCTAACCCAGAGACGGTATGTTGTCACTGAATTGATCAGCTCCAAATGAAAGGAAGGGAAACCCCTGTTTCTTCCCTACTCTTTAGTTTTGTTGTGTTTAGTAGACTCCTCTTAAAGTCTCAGTACTTGAAGTGAGGGGAGCCACAGGTGGTCGCCAGTGATTGAGTCCACACTCTTGAGATCATGTATCAACCCATTACTCCTGTATTCTGTGCAAACCTACTACTTGCATACAGTGTCAAGAAAGCTATATAGCCAGACTGTTCAGAATAGCTGTTCGGGAAGTCCTGGAGCAGCAAAAGGTGGATGTAGGAGTTAGCCATGGCTTTATAACTACTGTGTCTAGCAGTAGTCCTTGTTGAGTTACCTGTTGTTGCAGGGTCACTGCTGCCTCCACATTCTCTAAAGAGCTCTTTCTTAGTCTTCACTGACTGCCCATTTTTTTGTCTTGGAGCTTACGGTAAAGTTTCTTCCTAACTTAGTAATTTTGCTGACATATGCTCTGAAGCACATACGTAGATTTAATCCCTAGTTTTGCACCTGAGGTAATATAATTGTGGATGTTTTCATTATTTACCTAAGTCCCCAGATGTTTTGAATCTTGATGAGATACTGGATCACAATAAAACCTTGGGGCAGCAAGTTCCAGAGACTGCAGTGGCAAAAATAAATGCAAAGGCATGTAGGTTTATCAGATTCATCTCTTCAACTTTATTGATTATTTCTTCCTGGAGCTTTTTTGAGATGTCTTCTTTCCAGGAAAATCTGTGTCTCCATTAAGAATCTTTTTCATCAACTTCTCATTCCTTCTATTTGCTCTTGATGGCATGGGGATATTTCATGTAATTTTCCAGCTTCTTTCATACTTAAATATTGGTGGGTTTTTGATGTGAGCAGAAGTCTTCAAGGAATCTCAGTGTTTATTCCTGGTTTACGGTAAAATGTAGAAAGGGCTGGAATTATTCCTTGTAGCAAATATTGCATTACCTAAGGAACACATGAGCAATGAGCACTGTTCACCTGTGACCAGTATATGTAAATTATTATTATAAGGCTCTCTACATTCTTATCTTTTCTAGATCTTTACAACTTCAACAGCTTTGCATCACTTCAGATTCCTAGAAACTTTCCATTCTTCCTGTGACAAGCAAGATCTCATTCTCTCTAAGTCCAAGATATTAGCTTTGTATTTTCTTTAAAAAATTGTTATACAGAGTACATTGCCATGGACAGCTTTGGTTTTGAGTTTGGAAGTTTGTTTACTTAACCTCTGAATCTTTAAAGCTAAGCCAGGCATAAAGATGTAAGCAGCCAAAGTGTCAGCTCTAATTTTGGAATCCGCATGTCTAATCACTGACCACTTCCATTTGAAACATTCCTGTTTCCATATGAACTTTGAGGCAGATCCGCTGTGGGGAAGGGAGAAGCCAGTCAGTGAGCACCTCAAATTCCCATTAATTGGAGACAGATTGTAGAGCAGAAGCTCCAGCTCACTGTCTGGTTGTCCTTGTACACCTCTGGCACAGATGTAGAGAGCTGCAGTATTGATGTGAATAGAGAACAAATGGGTCTGCCTGGGACTGGAAGCTCCAGAAGGAGCAGTAGCAGAATGTCTGCAAGACTAGGTGCTGATGGTCAACACATCCATCTGCAGCTTCTTAGGACACTCAGATCAGGAGGGACAGTCCAATGATGACTCTCAAAAGCAGGACAGCATGGAGAAACTAATCAGTGTCAACCCTTTAAGAGTACCAAATGTATATTCAAAACCTGCACATGGTCACCAACTTAAGAACAACTCAGAAGGCCCAACAGGTGACATTCCTAGTCATCAATGTCATGGCAAAGAAACCTAGGCAGATCATTTGGGCACAAGAACCTTGGTGGTTGTAAGAATATCGGTCTGAGAGTGTGTTGAATGTGACTGAGTGAAATCAATTTTGTTTTTAAATGAAATCACCTTCCTCCTCACATGATGAGCTTTACTACACTTGTTCTACAGTACTGCAACATTATTTCCTATATGGAATTGATTGCCAGGCATCAGGTCAAATTCAACTGTCTGCCTTCTGTTTCTCTCCCTGTAGATGTCATGTGAAGGCTGCATGGAGAGTGACAATAAGAGCACTGATGCAACTATGGAGTTCCTCCTGCTCGGCTTCTCTGAGCTGTTCTGTCTGCGGGTCCTCCTCTTCCTTATCTTTCTTATTGTCCATTTGGTCACCCTGGCAGGGAATGTGATGATCTTCATGGCAGTGGTCATGGAGCCTTCCTGTCCTCCCATGCTTTTCTTCCTCTGTCAGCTCTCTGTCATCGAGCTCTGCTATACTCTAGTCATTGTCCCTAAGGCACTCCTCAGCCTGATAGTGGTGGGTGGCAGCACTGTTTCTTTCATAGGCTGTGCTGCACAGATGCACCTTTTTGTGGCACTTGGTGGGGCTGAATGCTTCCTCCTGGTAGCCATGTCGTATGATCGTTACGTTGCCATCTGTCAGCCACTTCACTATGTAGCTGTGATGAGTGAGGGACTCTGCCTGAGGCTGGCTGTGGCATGCTGTCTGGGAGGCTTTGCCGTTGCCCTGGGGTTGACAGTAGCTGTTTTTCGCTTACCTTTCTGTCAGTCGCATCGTATCAACCACTTCTTCTGTGATGTTCCTGCTGTGCTGCACCTGGCCTGCACACAGAGTTATACCCCTGAGCTGCCCTTGCTGGCTGTCTGTGTGCTCCTCCTGCTGTTCCCCTTCCTCTTAATCCTGACCTCATACGTTTGCATTGCTGCAGCTTTGTTACATGTCACCTCCTCTGTGGGAAGGGGCAAGGTTTCTTCCACCTGCATTTCACACTTGGTCATCACCTTGCTACACTATGGATGTGCCACCTTCATATACATTTGTCCTAAGTCCAGTTACTCACCAGCTCGAGACAAGATGGTGTCTCTGGTCTCCACGAACATTACTCCATTACTATATCCCCTCATTTATAGCCTGAGGAACAAGGAAATCAGAGGGGTCCTTGGGAAAATGTTGAGGAGGAAGAAAATAGCTCAGTTGAACTGGGATACCATCAGAGCTGTGATGTGTATGTATGGCAAATTTTAGTAGAACAAATGTGTGCTTGTTAGAAAACAGCCCCATAACCACGTTAGGACCAGATTCTCCATAGACTTCACCACAGCAAATATCCAGGCAGAATTCAACATGCATCAATACATTTATGACAAAATGACATCTTAAAAAAAAAAAAAAGATCTTTAACATAACACTTTACCTAAAGGGATATGCTTTAATGACTTGTGAGGAAGAAGAGCTTTGATTAGTTTATGGTCTCACTTCTGTGATCACACACATACTTATGCTTAGATTCATGGTCATCTCAGCACAATCAAAAGATCAACACAAAATTATTTAAACCTGCTGTATTAGTTGCATTAATTATCTATCAAGATGGAAGTGGAAACTGGAAACTTGGAAGTCAATAAAAAATTTTAGACTAGTAAGTTTTTCAGCACAAAAAATCTAAAGAGGGTTATTGGAAGGTTAGAAGAAGAAAGCCCATATCTAGAAAGAAACAGAAATTAAGCTGTGGTTTTCTCCAAATTTAGCAGAATGATGCACTCCAAGCATCCCATCACAAATGGAAAGATCACTAGCGTAAATTCATCTTACTTTGAATCATTCTAGATAATGAAAATGGAAGTGCTATCAATTTGACGAGAGTATGACTTTTCTACGTCTGTTTTGCAGGAAGCAATCTTTCGTTTTATAGGGAGATGCTTTAGGTTTGGATTGTTCTTATGGCAACATAAAGGCTAAGATACTGGTCTTATGATGTGACTTTTATCAGGAAAGACTGTATCATACAAATAAGGATGCCTGAGGAGTGTTGAAATCTATCATCATAAGATTAATAAGACCACTGATGCAGTTATTTTAATTTCTTTAGCAAAGCCAGTAAGAGTTACAGCACATGCTGGACTACAGCAAACATGAGTCTGAAATGTGTTATTTTGTGTGTTTCCTACATGTATGCAGAACAGGATGATTCAGACAAATTAGGGAAGATCAGTTTTGGACAGGAACAGGCGGAAAGAAGCAACTTCATTTTATTTAATAATTCATTTTATTTAATACTTCTGTCCCTCATGGATCTTCAAATCCCCAAACAGGCCCCATGATTCAGAACCTACCTCTTACATATAAAATTGTTGAGAAAAAATTAAAAGGCTTGCTTCTGTTTCTCTGTCTAATCCAAAGGAATTTCAGCACCCCAACTGCCCTCAGCTCTCTCCCTTGGCAGATTGAGAGAGTAGAGTGATATTTGCTTTCTCTGGGCTACAATAATGGTAAGTAGATTTGACTAATGTAAAAAATTGGCACTGTAACCAAGGAAGTTAACTTGGAGCCATCTGTCAAAAGAGAAATGTGGAATTTAAAACTCACATTAAAAGCTGTCTTCAAGTTGACAGTCTAGCCAGCCTAAAACCTTAACACAGAGTTTTGGCTCTCATGCCAATGAAGACCTAATTACTGCTGTGAGCAAAGGTTCAGCTGCATTATTTAAAATGATCAAAGCTGAAGTGAACATTTTAATCATCTTCCAGGTCTTCCAAAAATGAGAAGGGAAGGGTGTCAATAAAAGCACATTACTTACTAATAGAGAAGTACTTTAGAAGTACATTAGAGAAGTACTTTGAATCAAATACTACTAAAGGATTTAAAGATAGTAAATAACTGTAATAAGCATAGGACAAAACTGAAGCATCAATTCCAAATCCTGTCAAGTTAAATCAAGCTTTGAAGTTAATCCTTTTGCAAGCAGTGGGCTGGACTAGAGAGGTCCTTTCTGAGATTAGTAGGTTTCTATAGTAGAGGTTTCTAACCTGCCTTCTAGGAGGTATTGATATGCTCAAATATTTGGCAATAAAAGTAATGGACAGAAAGACACTGAGGTTTATAATACTGATCAAAACCTTGGTAGAGGCTCTCATGTGTTTCTGGCAGCTATGGGCATGGGATAGCAGAAATACGACTAACATCTGCTGCTAGCTATGAGGAGATAGTAGGGCTGTGTCCTGAACTAGAGGTGTTCCTCATGAACAACTGCTGATCAGAGGCACCTCGGCAGACCTCTCCTCACTGTAAGGATATGGATGATGCCTTTGGGAGGGATGACATGACTGAAACAGCAGCCAGGTTAGACTCCCAGCTCTTTAGTTCTGAGATACATGTGGGAAGCACAGCAAGCAGTGGAGGTTTTCTGCGAAGACACTGTCTCCACCAATGTCCTTGCAGATGGAGTGAGGAGATATCCCAGAGTCCAAGACTATCCCCCATCCTATCCCCACCAGTATTTGCACACCCATTCACAGCACCATCAGCCCCTCTCCTATGCTCAGCTGTGTTGAGTGCAAGACATGTATAGATCTGTAGAGAGAACTCAGGGATGAGAGTGGGAAGAGGGAAGCTTGTGCTGCTTGTGAGCTCATGAAGCTCATGAGCAGCAACAGTGTGTAAGAGACATCAGAACAAATTCCTTTTCAAACGTTATCTTTCAGTTACCAGAAGCTGCATGAGGTCCCTTTTCCACCCACTCCCACCCACAGTTACAGGTGGCTGTTTCAGTCCGTTGACCTTAGTACGCCCTATGCTGAGTGCTGGAGAGTGCTCAGGTGAAGTGACAGCAACATCCCTGATGTAGGGCATGAACACAGGAAAAAAAAAGATAATTTCTAAGTCCTTTTCAGAACTTCACAGTTAACATCAGGATCTAGTCAGGTAGTGCAGAGTTAGACAAGTGCATATTCCACTTCCAACCAAAGATGGATAAGGCAAAGAACTTTCCATGGGCATCATAACTGTTTGGGTTGGGTAGGGTCTCAAGACCCCCCACTGTATGAATACAGCTGGGCACCTGCATTCGTCAAATGGTCCTGCCCTTCCTTTGAAGAATGCCTACATCCCCAAATTTGCAGAGGCCTGAGATCTGGCAAACACAGGTGTCATGAAGTTTTCCAATGAAACCAGCTAAGACATCTCTAAGAATCCTTTCATGACTTACACAGCCATAAAACCAGAGTATTCATCCTTGCAATTAGTTTTGTAAAGGGTGCCCTGAGCAAGGCACTGGATGAGAACACAGATCTCATCAGTGGTTAAGCACCAAAGCTCAACCTGTAAGAGTTCAACCTGTAAGGCCTGTAAGATCTCACCAGTGCTATCCTCATGCTATAAAATGAAGAAAGTTTGGAGGATAATGGCAGAGACATTGAATAACATTCAGGGTACTCAAGGTCCAGTACCTTGAACAGTACATACCATTCAAAGAGGTACCTTCATTCAAGGAGATACTTCAAAGTACTATTTTGAGTGCTACCTACCAGTATCACTGACGCTGGTAGGGTACCAGTGAAATCCCCTTTGCAGTGTAGAGAAACCAGTGAAATCTCCTTTTTTTTGCACACTGTCATGTTTTACTGGCAATCCAGGTAAGACATTTCCTAAAAATTGTTCCTATAAATAATCAATCATCTCCTAAAAGAATGAAATGCACTTGCATTAATTAACCTCCTTTTCTAGGAGGCTAAATACAAAAAGTTTACTAATGGGATGTGTTTCTGTTATGGGTTAGGGAAGCTGAAATTCTGCTGGAAGTCCAATTTTAAGAGCATGGAAGAAGTTTCAATGTATTCACCTTCCCTTGACAAAGTCATGTTATCACAGCATATTCATTTTGGCTTACATGGAAAGTGAGTCCACCAGCCTTCCTTCTTTTGGATTCTTTAAAAGCTTAGAAAACCTGCAGATGATCCTATATTTACCCAAATAGCTTCTTTTGTCCTTTGATTTGAAGCAGAAGGTAAGCACCAAGGTGAAATTAATACAGCTATTTACACCAGTGGAGTTGTAGCCAGTGAAAATGGATGTGGGGACAGGATTAAACCTAGAAAGCAGATTTTAATATCATGAGGATGAAAAGCTGTTGAAGATGGTGATTTGCTTTATAGAGAAAAGGCCCCTGTTTTCCTGATATCTGTCATTCAACATGCCAAGGGCAATAGCCATATTGACTTTACTATGATAAAAACTAAAATGCTATAGGAGTTTCTCTTCCAGATATTTATAGATTAGATGATAGAAGATTTACAGAAGAATAGAAATGAGTCCTTCCTGAGATTGTTTTGTGCCATTATATGAAATGGCTTACCCAGCATATAAAATCTTATAGGATTCTATATGATATAAAAAAATAAATTCTATACCCCTATAAACAGGCTAACGGGGAACAAATACGCTTAAATATTCTGCCCTTCCCCACGGAATAAAAAAATTCTAGACTCTAAAAGCTTTTTATTTTCCAACTGGGTTGTTGTGCAGGCCTTAAGTCTCCTTTAATGGATTGCCTCAGGAAGCAACCAGGAACACGGGACAAGAAATAATCAGGAGACCAAAGTGGAGTCGAGGAATGAAGTGAAGCTCCATGCCAGCTGGTTGGTTTCAGAGTCAGTTTCACTCATCCTGCCATCATCTCCACATCAAAAAGCTGACTGAAGGTTCTATTAATAATTCCAGCTTTGTATCCCTAACCTAAAACTCTTGGCTCTGAAGATCCTGCCATGCTCAGTTATCTTCTAGGCAAGTCCAGGAAAATGTGAGAATGGAAAAGTCAATACCCACCCAGTGTATACCCTTGGCTTTACCTGCATAAATGTGAAGATATGAGGCAGTCTGGTTTTACAAATCAGTATGTAAAGATATAAGACTGTCTGGTTCTACAAATTGGTATGTAAAGCTGAGGTAGGACCAGATGGCTCAGCAGCATATGGCCTCTAGCCTAGTCACTGCTGAAAATCAGGTCTCCTAAAATCTGTGTCGTGTTTTATTGTGGTTTTGGTCTACAGCTGCTCTCAGCATTCATTTTAATTTTCATGTTTTGATTTAATTAAGAGTTCAAGTTTGAAAAAGTGGGAAGCTGAACTGAGGATAGAGTTGCCAGTGAGTTGGGAAGGTGTTACCACAATCAATGCCCTCTTTCCACCTGCAAGACAGCAAGGTGTCTGTTTCAAATATCTTCTCTTGATGTCAACATTGAAACCACTCAGGATGAACACAGGTTGTTAACAGTGACTAGTGGCAACTTCCACACAGGACAGCAACACTACAACACCAGGATCAAGCTACAACAGTAAGAAATAAGGGCAAGCATGGAGGCAACTGTAATTTGTCAAGAGGACTATAAAAATAACTTCAGATTTGAAACAGGTATGAGAGCTTCAAAATTTCTATTAAAAACCCCAGAAGTTAAAAGATTGTTTAACTCACACATTCAAGTGTCAGTGTAGAAAAAAGAAATTTAAAATCACACTATCAAAGAGACTAGTGATATGGTTGCTTACCACGTGTTATTAATACTAATGATTTTTTTCAGTGTTGGTGAGGTATTTTCACATTTAAGCATAATTAATCCAAGAATGGGAAAGAACAGCTAGATAAATGAATGAATTGCAAATTACAGAGAGGTATGCATTTGTCATGCTGAGACTACTATTGCTGTATTTTGAGTTGTGATTCAGTTACTAATAACATTATAATCCCATTTTTCTACAACCTAGTTGTCATGAGCATCTCTACTAAAAATCAAATTTCTCTGGGTCAAGTTTTATGTTTATGATGCATATGCTGTTCTGTTAGTAATGCTCAAGGAGAAATTGAACCCTGTTTTTCTTTCTTCTTTTATTTCTTCCTTTTTTAAATTTTTCTTTTTTTTTTTTTCTTTTTTCTTTTCTCTTTTTTTCTTCCTGAGGTCAGTAGTAGAAGTAATAAAAAAGTGAAAACTTAATGCCACCAAGATAAATAAGTATCTTCAAATGTGCCCAGGAAGCATGTACTCTCAAAGAGGAGTGGTAAGTTTAGAATGGCACTTTTTTGATGTATAAGTATATAATGTGCCATAATATCTATTAGAAAGTAACTTACTCTTGTGACCCAGACTTGTACCACTTAGGGCAGTTTTATTAATGGGAATATGAATCAGATTACATTATGGCTGGGTTTGCATTGTTTTCCGCTTGTCTATCTAAAATGTAGCATCTTAATGTAAGTGAAGCCCTGTTTTGCTTAGTTTTTTTTTTTCTTTTTGCAGTAGGTCCCTCAGTCTCTCATCGCTTCACTGTGGACCAAAAGTGTAAACTTGTGAAGACACAAAATCCCAGCCATCACCAGGCAAAACTGATTGTATCACCCTTAAACTGATGGGTGGGGTGGGCTCCTGCCACAGCACCTTCAGGCAGCTGGGACCGCTCAGCCTCCACACCCAGTGGACCACCAAGGGGGAACAGAACTGGGATATGAAGGCAAGAGAATTTTCTCAGGTAATTTCTGAGGAAAAGAAAGGTTGTCCTCATTTTCAGGATGGTACAATAATTTAATTTGCTGCTGTTTTGCAAGCCAAATAAGAGCATGGCAGACCACGTGCAGGATAACTTACCAAGCGACAAAAACCAGAAAGCCTGCAGTTCAGCCAACAGTGAAAATACACTTCTGTGCCTAATTAGGTGCCCAGCCAGGGCATTAGTCAATAGATAAACACCTATGAGTACGTTGCTGATACACAAGTAAGTGGAGTTTTATACAGGGATAATGGACTTCTAGTCCATCTTTAGTCCTTTCCACTGGTATGTCATCTCCATTAGATGGAGAATACATATGGGAAGCTGCCCTCCTGTTTGACTGGAGACTAAGTAAGGAGCTGTCTACGTGTGGCAAGAAGACATGATTGTTCATCTACTAGTGATGAACAGAATCAGAAAAATGTTAAGGTGGGAAAGGACTACTGGAGGTCTTTAGCCCAAATACCTACTCACAGCCAAAGGGTTAACACCAAAGCTGTGTCAGGTTGCTCAGGGTCTTGCTCAGGCAAATACTGTACATTTCCAAGGGTGTTCCTCTCTGATATGTGAGGAAGAGTGAGGGACTGTCCCCTGCTTCTACGGGTATGAGCAATAAAAATGAAAACCCAGATCTACATCCTGTCTCTATCAGCTTCATTCGTTCCCTTGCCCTTGTTATTCTTCTCAGGGGAGAAAGATAACCAGCTTGACTACTTGTGCAGTCAAATCCCCAAGCCCCTAGGCTAGGGGTGACCGCTTTGTGATCAAGACGAGTCACTTGTCCTCCTTTGTAGGAGTTTAAAATAGTTATTTAAAATGAAGTTTGAGTTTCTGAATGAAAAAAGTCCATGTAAAAAATAATTTAACAGCTTAAACCACTAGATGGTAGGACTCTATTTTCTGCAGAAAGACTATTTGAAGTCAGTTGTTTGAAATATTGTAATATAATTGCAGGTGGAGTAGATCCAGGAAACTTTCCAAGATAAAAATGAAAACACTAGAATATTAAACTGTGGTCATGGAGGTGAGAATAAGAGAGAGTGAGCACAAATTCTCTGCAGGGAATGGAACATCGAAACAGAGCATCCCCTATGCTCTGCAGAGCTGTCATAGATTTTTCTTAGAGTTGTAGAGATAGTGGATAAAAGGAGTGAATCAGAGGCCACAGAACAAGGAATTTCCTTCTTCAGACTGAAGTGGGGCTTGTTGCAGGGTGTGATTGGGGCCCCTGTGAGCCCTATACATCTATGTTACTATGACACCTTACTGAAAGCCCGTTTGAGATGCACAGATTCAAGTTATCAATACCAAAGGGATGCTTTGATAGCTTGTGAAGTAATATCAAGTGAGGAACTCCAGAGA
Source organism: Phaethon lepturus (assembly GCF_000687285.1). NCBI lineage: Eukaryota > Metazoa > Chordata > Aves > Phaethontiformes > Phaethontidae > Phaethon > Phaethon lepturus. Next base: position 2,664 of record NW_010541215.1, on the reverse strand, counting down.
TTGTTTCTAGGTTCAGTTTCATTCATTATCTAGAAGGACATTTAACAGCACAATGGTGAAACTCATAGCTCTTTCTAAAACGTGAGAAGCGGCAAACACAGTAAACAATTTATAAGAAACATATGAAAGAGTTCTGCCTGAAATGCAGTTCAAAAGAAGCACGTCCCCACTCAGTCTTGGGAGTGCCCTTTGACTGTCCCAACAGTACATCAAGACAAGACCTGGTGCATACCATTCCTCCTCACCTCCCTCACCACAAGCCTACATATCTGTAGGAGGAAAGCCCGGGTGTGTTGTGTAGTGATATTTTCCAGCGAGATACCTAAACTCCAGCACTACGTGAAACAGAATACTGGGAAATGGAAGGACAAAATATGCCCTGCGACTCAGAAATACTCAGAGAGACTAGAAACACAGGATGAGATTCAACCCAAAGACATGCTGAGAGTGAGTTTAAAAGATGCAGTTATCTTCCTACCATCAAAAAGCATGCCAGAGATGAGAAGCTCACTGGGAAGCCATGACAGTGAAAAGGTTGTGGAGGTGTAAATCATAGAATCACAGAATCACAGAATATAACTGCAAAGATAAGGTTTTTTTGAAATTAAGTTAGTTCAGATTTTTTTTTTTCCCACTAGACAGTCAGGGAATCAGTTTTGTCCAACAGTTTACAAAGCCAAAATCCAACCGTGTGATGCACAAGAAAAAGGATCCTGTAAACGAAATACTCAACAGAGTTGTATGAATAATTCATATGTAGTACTCCACTGTACTGGGTACAGCCTCTGCATAGATTCCCTCTTTTTCCCTTTGGATCTGCATTTTGGTGCAGAGGAAGCATGGCAAAGAATGCAGCAGAGCTTGTACAAGTATCAGTAAAGTTCCAGGCATTTTGGGGTCTCTACTTTTTTATGTTTCCACTTGTTTTCAGATTTGCTGCAGATCTTGATTTTGCTGTAACATTAGGTGATATTTTGTCTGACTACCGTTATACACATTCTGACTGGGAGCTACAGTAGGTGAACTCCAATCTACAAAATAACAAAGCAATACAATACGATTTCTGACCACCGCCATCTGGAATACACCAATTTCTGACTCCCATCAGCCAACACTAATAAGTGGGAGAAAAAGAAAGTAAATCTTTTTTAGGTCATGCTCTCCAATAAGCCCTAGTAAATCTGTTCCTGCCTTTTCCAAATAGCTTAGATCAAATGTCCTGAGTATCTGCCCACTAATGAAACAAAGAGAGAGCATCCCCAGGTTCTTCTCCCCAGAGTTTTGGCACTTCTGAGATTCTATAGATGCAAACTTGGGTAGCCCTGGGGAACTGAATGTAAGGCTGCAATGCTGAATTTTTTTGCCTTAGGAAGGATGTGAACTCCTGAGCTGCCCTACAGCCTTCCACTCCACTTGCAAATGGTTATTTCCCATTTCATGTCTATGTAGGGCTTGCCTATGTTATCCCATCACAAAGGAGAATCTAGTCATCCATCTGCCCCACTGCTACATCATAGACTGAAGAAGGCACAGTATTGTACAAATGAAGACTGAAATGGACACATTCAACTAGTGCAAATTCAAGGTATGGGATATAGACAAGAAAACCTTATACTGATGCTGCAATGGGAGTCATTCAAATGTGGGGAAAAGGTGGGCATAAAAATTTGAGACTTAGCACTGTAGACTGAGAAAGAACAATTTAGGCAGGATTAAGATGGAATAAATTTAAGATAGAACTACTCTGAATGACATTAACATATGAATTATTTCTGATATTTAAAAAAAAAAATATATATTTTACTTCATGTGCTATGTAAAATTTAAAGCTTAGTATTTTAACCATTTTTTCTCGAATTTCTCTTGCCTGTGTTCAAATTTCTTGGGATAGATTTTGGTTTTACAAGATGTATGATTACAGAATCATAGAACTCACTGAAAGTTTTAGATACAAGGCACCTCAGGAGGTCTGTAGTCCCAACTCCTGCTTACGGCAGGGCTGACTCCAGAGATTGGTAAATTGCTCACAGCTGTGTCCTGGCGAGTCTGGAACATCTCCAAGGGTGGAGATCCCGCAGCTTCTCTAGGCAACCTGACAAAGTCCTTTCTTTAGCCTTCCTTGGGGAGGAGGAGGAAGAGAGCAGGAGGAATGCGGCCTTACAGCAAGTGGAGAAATAATGCCATCTGTATTTTACGGGGAGGGGTGTAATAGCTGTGTATGGGTGGGAGTAACATCCTTGATGAATGGCAGAAGAGATACCATAAAAGCAAGTTCTTTCATATTTATGTCCCTCAAGAAGGAAACTAAAAGTCCCATAAGGTCTTCCTACATAGAGAGAGAATTCTTCTGGCTTAGTTGCTCTCCCATGATTTTTGTGTCAAAAAGCAGGCACCTTCCACCGATGCTGAGGAGCTTACTAAAAGGAAAACAGTAATTCTGCCAGATAAAGTGGCATGGCTATTGCTCTGTGACATGCTGTCACAGCTTGGTGAACAAAATGGGCTGCTACCACTGCGCACAGATGGATTTCCTAAATGTCTACTGCAAAGATGGCTCAGTGGTTTTAGCCAGAAAGAATGTACCGAGCAGTTTCTAACGCAGCGTCTGGGCTGTTTTAATCTCTAAAAGAAAGCCCGGCTAGAAGTGCGCCTGGGGGGGTGGGG
>NW_010541214.1:51228-52427 GCF_000687285.1 Phaethon lepturus | reverse complement strand
CCGGAGTAAAAAGGCGGGAATGAAAAGGTATTAAAAGGTATAAAACCGAGCTCTTGATATTTCACTTTAATTAAACATTTAGTTGAACATTTTCTAGCCATTTATTAAAAATTGTTTTTTCCAGTCCAGTTTCAGTGCTACACAGCACAACCTCCTTAAAGAATAAGCTGTCAGCTTGCCCACCCCTACCAATCATACCTGCATGGCTGAGCGAGCGCAGAAGCTGGCCTGTTGGTACCCGTCTCATGACAGTACATCCAGCGCTCTGTTTCAATAAAACACTCCTATGCTGATACTTTGAGCCATGCTGTATCAGTATCATATTAGCTACAGCACAACAGGGTTTAAAATAAATCTGTGTGTTATTAATGAGCTATTAAATGTCACCTTCACTCAAGGACACACTTCAGAGGGTTCCTGTGATACATGAACCAAGTAGCGGCATACTGAACTGTGGTATTATAAAATACTTTCAGCTGAGGTAATAGACTGCCTCCACAGAGATCTGATATATCCGTAGAGAAATACCTGTGAAGACAGAGGTGTTTTCTGCCATAATGCAGCAAGAATGGTGCTGTTCTGCAAGCTAGGAGGAGGAGACGAGGGCAGCCACAACACTGGTGAGGCAGTCCTCTCCAGGCGGGGTGTAGCCTCACACTGCCCAAGCAGGGCTAGCAAGCAGCGGCAGCGGGGGCAACAGGGTCAATTGACAGTCTAGTAATCATCACACCTACACAAGGGGACAAGTCAGATCCAGGGCCAACCCAGGAATTTCCATCAGCAAGTCAGGAACAGCAAAGAGTGCTGGGCTCAGGTTTATCTACATCAGAGCTCAGGCAAGGACTGGGTGCCCAAGCCTGTGTTTAAATTAAGTATCTGGGTTTGGGGGGCGGGAAGCTGGTTGGGGTAATTAGGGCCTGTTGGCATACAGAGGATTCTGACAACTTCATGCATTATTAGATTGAGAAGACCAATCCTATTCATCTCTTCCCTTTGGCAAAGATGTATTATATTTGCAGGAAGAAACTTTCATTCAGCAATCCTTTTCTATGTCTTTGTGTTTCATCGTATACTGTAGCATCAGAGAAGACGACTGCATTTTGTGGCTATACAGCACATTTGCAGCTAATCCGCTTCCAAAAGCTTTATATAACACTTGTTTTTTACATATATAAAAACATAAAAATATAAGTATATAT
>NW_010541214.1:34382-51173 GCF_000687285.1 Phaethon lepturus | reverse complement strand
ATATAATATATATATAGAGGTTGGAACAATGTCAGAGGACCAAAACAGTTATCTGTTCAAATATTTTACATTTCCATATTTTTTCAAGGAAAAATTTAAAATTTCCATGTTAAGAGGACTTTTTTTCTAAAAAAAAAGTTCTTGTTGAAGTCAATGGACCTTTGCTGTCATGACCAAATAAATCTGACAGCTAGCTCACTCTGAGACAGCAAATTTATTATAAGGTTTAAAGAACCTGTAGCAATTCCTCCTGTCCCACAGTTAGCACAATAAATGCATCAGATGTTCAGCAGCTGCTGTGTGAAACCAGTGACATCCGTCATGGTAACACATAAGACTTCATCTTTTCCCTTATTATGCTCATAAAAGGTATCACAGCTTCGGAGAAAGCAGTATGCCACATCCTTAGCATGGGTAACATAGCGTATCTACTCTGAAGTAAATGGTGGAGAGCAATAAACTTTGATTTTAAACAAAGTTGCCAGGCAGTACCTCCCTGGGGAGATTTTTTGTTGTTATTCGGTTCTGGGGTTTTTTCTTTATTTATTCCCATGGCGGAATTAGGTGTTTCATCTCATTAGAATTTTACTTGGGTCTTCAATCTCATTCTGAAGACCCTGCAAACAGCTGTCAGATCACTGCATCTTTCAGTTGGCTACAGCAATGACCAAGTAGAAGGAAGCTCATCTATGTTGTTGCCTCTGCGTCTCCACTGATCAGCTTCTAGAAAGTTGTCATTGCTAAACTGATTTGTCCTTTTGAATCTCCCTGTAGTTAGGAAGTATTGTTATAAAACTTTCAGGTTTATAGCTTTATAGATACAAAGTCAGAAAACCAAGACCCATTATGGTTAATAAAAAGTTGTGCCTGAAACTCCTTACGCCAATGCTAAGTACTTACATTTCAAAGTGGCCTTTGGTTCCTAAAAGAGGAATTTTTGGAAGTTATAGGGTGTCCAAATTTTGGAAATTTGGAATATGTCTTCCACATATTGTTTTTTATTTCACTGCATTCCTGTCACACGGGCATTCATTAACACTGCAGTCCTATGAATAAGCAGAGATAGTTCAGTAACATTTTGAAAGGCCATAGGCATGGTGACTTGCTCCAAAACCATGCATCACCATCTCAGGTGACTACATTAATCTACAACCAATAACATGGTGTTCTGTTTAACACGTAAATAACTGCTTAAAACCTAGCCGAAGTTAAAAGACAGTCATATCTTAAGCTATTCATTATGATTTGTGAACCTCTAACCAATACACTGTGAACAAGTTTCTCTCTAATAAACCTGCCTTTATTAATAACCTGTCATCTTTATTCCTTTCTTACCAACTTCAGTCAATTCTAGGTGAAAGAGCAAAAACTCTGTAGGCAAAGAGTCACAGCATGGCATTCTCAGCCTGGAAGCAAGCTTTTCAGAAAAAACTGTAAAGTGCACCAAGGAGACTGGTGCAGTAATATTGCATTAAGATTATCATATGGACATACACACAGGGAAAGGTGGCATTTTAAGCTCACAGCTTCTGTTCCCAAGGCAGCCAGTTATTAACTTTTCAAAAGTAACATGGTCTTCAGAGCTGTTGAGTTCTTACAGATCCTGTCAAATTCAGCTTGAAACATTTAGAACTGAGCCATAAATACAATACAAAGTACTCTCAGCACTTCAAGCTAAGATAATATGCATATTACACAGCTGCAAAACTCTTTTTACCAGAGTTTTAGAATGTATTTCCTTTGGCATTTTAAGTTATCTTTCCAAGTACAACAAAAAATATTGTGAAAATGAGAATCTCTTATTTCACCTAGTAAACAAAAAAAGATGGGATTCCTTACCACCTCCCCAAAATTAGAAAATAAGTTATTATGCAGCAATGCCCAACTTGAACAAAGCCACTCAGTGATGACAGATAATCCCTGAAGTATAAAATAGTGATTTTAGAAAATGATTGCATCATCACAATTAGACATACAATAATGCTCTCAGTATTCACTTTTGATTCATGCATTTCAAAGCAAATTAAAGTTAATACGGATTCTTATGCTGCAGGTTGGGAAAGAGATAAAGAAAGACAATGTGGGAAACCAAACAGCACTAAACCAGTCACTAACATGGCAGGAATAACCTGAGGTCACCTGGGCAGGAGTCTAGCATGCTCATCTATTAGGCTATGCTTCCTCTCTCTTCCATATACATATGCCAGCATTAGTTGTAATGAAAGAAAAACAGCTTTCATAAAGTCTTGAATGTCCTTTTATCTAATTAGATAAGTCCCTGCTTTGCTGCCATTGAGACCAGGAATAATCCTATTAGATATAATAGAGTTTAAAGAGCTGTTGTGAAGGCATATGAAATCCTTGTGAAGGTCATTGGTAAACCTGTCCTGTCATCCTCTTTTAACCTTGTTCCTCCAACAGAACAAGAGATTTCAGGTTTAAAAGAGAATAATCATGAAACAAGCAAAAAGCATCTTTCACTTGACATAACGTAAGCCTCTGTAGTTTAGTGCTGAAGTCCTTCAAGATGGGTAGAATGGCTGTCTGAAAATGCAGAAGGTAATTTAACAGATCTATCAAAGTTCACAATGCCTTTATGAAAAGAAAAAAAAAAAAAGATAATGAGCCAGTGCAAATAAGGGTCAATTTCAGCAAAGTTTATGGACTGGCATGAATGTGATTCAGATCAGAGTTGAACATGCATATTAAAAGCTCATGATTCAGGACCAGTTCTAGTTGGAGCAGTAGGAAGAAATGCTTAGAATGGAACATATTTCAAACAGGACAACAGTATTATTCATACAGGGAAGTAATTCACCTTCCTCTGAAATATCAAGTAACAGCCACTGGTTGAGGTAGAATACCTGATGCATATAGCGAGAGATTACTGTCAAATAATCCAGATTCTTACTAGTATAAAGTACTTCAAACTAGAAACCTCACTGCTATAGCAAAGAAGTTTCACTCACACTCTCCTCATTTGTATTCATCTGAAATAAGTTGTTGAGGTCTCAGGAAGTGAGAAAAGGGAGTTGAATGCATTCAAATTAACCCAACTAATGCATGTTGGACAGCCTCAGGTTATTAAAAGTGTTACTCTATTGTCTGTTCCCTCTTAAATGATGAAATTTCATAAAACCTAGGTCAAGGGCATTCTCAGTCTTTCCCCTTGCTTCTTGAATGTCAATTTACAAGGCATCACATGTGCATAAGATGGCATACAGAAAAATTGGGTGAGACCAAACTAATGTGAAAAGGCAGGAAACATGAGTCTCTGCTATTTCCTTACCAGGAAATAACATGACAGTTCTTTGGTAAGTACATTTTTGTACATTGAAGTTGTTCTGTCTTTTACTGAGTATGCATGTCCAGAAAAAAATTATGCTTCTCATATTTTCTGTCTGTTTGATACTGGTTGTTGCATCTAGATGATCTGTCAGTGGCTAGTATGAGCTTATGCTGATGTGCTTTGCACTTGGGGAAACTTTGAAGAAAAAGACTTACCTGTGCATTATTGTTGACAACTTAGTATTTCTTGGTCTTTTTTCACCATACTCTCTGATCTCTTCTTTTTTTCTAAGCCTCAAGCAATAGATCTGCAACATACAGGCAGGCACATCCTAACATACAGGCTTGCGCAAAGTAAATGCATGCATTGCTTCATGAGCTTCCCCGGTCAATTATTTCTTTCAAGAAAAAAAAAAGGAAAGAAGATTCTGTCACAATCTTTAAGTCACATCTTTTCAGTCACAATTACCACAAGTTCTTTGATAATACTTTGACATTTATATTATGTATTCTATCCAATATTCAGTGCCTCCATGCCTCCTTTTTTGGAATACATTATTAAGCATGGAATAATCCTTAACTCGCACTCTTTTGAAATATTCTTTCATTTCTTTCTTAAAACTTTAGATACCATCATAGAAAAAAACTCTAGCCTTAGGTAAATGGTCACTTCATTCTTTGCCAACCTCTATTTCCAATTCAAAATTTGTAAAAGTATGTGGTGATTGAAAAAATGTCACTTTTTGAACAGTGGCCACAGTTCAGTGGCTTATCACAAAGCTTTTCATTGAAACAACATTCAGACATGGGATGGTCAAGCTGAAAAAGTTGTATCTACATAAGCAGACATTCTAAACTATTAACCCTTCGGTCCATTGTACCTTAATGAACAATAAACCAGATAAAATAGAAAACGCTGAATGCAGAAGATTAGAGAGTTTTTATTATTTATTTAAACATCATAGCTCTTGTCCTTGCAACACTAAATATGTAATTTTAAAGATAGTAAGAGTCACAGTCTTATTTATCCACAATTTATCAGGACTACTGAGAGTATGTCTGAAAACTGCCTGATTTTTCCCAAAAGTTCAGAGGAAGCTTGTTCTGGGCAGAAGAGGATTGTTTAAACACCATGTCTCTAGTAATAGAAACCTCTTGGAAAGATTGCCCAGAACAGTTTGTGTCTTGCTGTTTATTTTACTACAGGAGGACTTAAAGGAGCTTTGTTCAAGTTCCACCTCTACCACTGACTTTTTGTGTTCTCTGGCAAAGCTGTTTTATCTTTACTGTGCCTTTATGAGTAAAGATAGTCAGCACATGAAGGGTTGGGGTTTTTTTTTCCCCTCATGGAAAAGGTCATAATATCAGTGATCACTCATATTTATTTTTGTTTTGGCCAAAGGCTTTAAGGGAGTATTCTAACTTTCCTTCAAAGTTAAATATTTTTCAGATGAAAAATTCTAAGCAAAGAAATTTTAAATTAAAAATAAGTTATGGATTTTCACTTGCTTGTGAACAACTTTCATTTATAAGGTACTTCATTGTTTTCTGCAGTGGTATTCACTCAGCTGGAAGTCCCTTTCACTTCAAGAAAAACAAATTCTTAATGGAAGTTTTTCGGTGATCTCTACATTTCTTTTCCATTTAAGACTGTAAGTTTTCTGGCGTACAGGCTTTCTCTCACCTTGTGTTTGTGCTACACTAAACACATTGACATTGAAATCTTGTTTTGAAATTCCTGGTATTTTTCTAACAAAAATCATTCCTACTGTGTCCACTGTGATGCCAGAGAACTGCAAGGGCATCTGAACTGGAATCATGTCATTCAAGGCATATTAAGCTTGGTTTGCACCACTACTACTACACTTTTCAAAATCATGCAAGTAGAATAAGAAAGGCATCCTTGCTGAGTTGCTGGGAGGTTTTTTGTTGGTTTTGTTTTGTTTTTAAATAAAAAACGCAGCATGTAATGATCACTAGAGAAGCTAAAAACAAGTCTGACATACAGAATAAACATATCCACTTATGTTCTCAAAATTATAGGCTTTTCTTCCTTTTTTTTCTCTTGTGGTAACAATTTCCTTTATTCAATCCTCTGCAGAATCTCTTACAAGTTGTCACTCCTTTCTTCTTTCCTCAGTAACCTCCCTTTCTCCTTCTTAACAGCTTCAGAACATTTGAGTTTGGGATGGGGAGAAATACTAACCTTTTCCAACTGTTCTTGCAATCACAGACCTTAAGGCAGACAGAAAGGCTAAATTCTGGGTTGGCGCACTGTGTCTTTGCCGTTGGTCCCATCTGGAAGTTCACATAGCTTGTACACTGTATGAAATACAATCTGTTAATTTAATTTATCTTTAAAGAGAATTCTCCTGAGTGACAGCATTTGACATTTTGTTAAGACAAGGTGTAAACCAAGAAATTGTTACTTGGGTTACTTCACATCCTACCAGTAGAAAGAAGGTAAGTTAAGTTGCTTGCCTTACTGCCACAAAAACAGTGAATTCAAAGGTGAACACGGGAATAACATTTGCATATTTTTCATGTAGTACTCTAAAATTAAAGCTGTTTAGTGAGAAAGGACATGGATTAAATTCATTATCACTTACTAACCTTCACAGCCTTGAAGAAAGGAAATAGTGTCTCCTATTCCCCACCTTTTCAGCAGTAGGGTCACATTGCTGAGACATTATAGACTTTCCTTGGTTAATGTCTGACCCCCAACTATAAGGAAGCAGATAGTCAGCAATTCATATCATGTGCAGTAGAAAGTTAATGAACTTCTTTTATAAGAATACAAGACTTCCTGGCCAGCTTAATCACCTCTTAGGGCAAAAGGTCCCAGCATGAAATGACATTTTGTTTTGTTAAAACAGTATGTGATATTAGCCAAGTGATCAATTACTAGCAAAACTGCCTCGTAAGTTTTACTGTTTCTTTACTCCAAGATGTGTGTAATCATTTTGTGTCTCCTACCCATAAACTTACATACTTGGGCCAGGGAACACTATAAATTTGTTTGAAGTGTCTTGGGGACAAAAACATGAGTTTTGATGCTGTTCAAGTAAATCCCAAATTATATTAAGAGTAATTACTTTATGGGTTTATTAATTGTGCAGTATTAGAAAATACCTCCCAAGAGCAAATGGCACTCTTTTAAGACCTGGAATACTACCCAAGCTGAAATTTTGCTGAGTTCAAGTACCACAGAAGAGTCATGTTGGGGTGAAGGCATCAAAAAACTATGAAAAGGAAAGCCTTCTGATGCAAAAATCATGTAGTGAAAAATGAAAAAAGAGTAAATTAAAAATTAATCAGAGGAAAGGGAGAACAAAGACTAGGGAGTAAGGTCAAGTGAAAAAATAAACAAATACACTTATCCAAACCTGAGAGTGACAGAAATAGTGCTGTACATTCCATGCTGGGTGTACATAAGGAACTAACAAATTTCATTGCAGATTTTAAATTCTTTACCACAGCATAATTGTAAATTGGGCTTGCTAAATGAGATGGCAGAATGCAGATTAGTTTAATATCTCATGAACATGCTTCCATATCTTCAGCTTTTCATGCCAAACTGCTGTGGGTTTCATTGCATGCACTCATTTAAGGACAAAGTTAAAGAACTGTCTAAACAAATAAAACTACAATTACCTGGAGGCACTAGGCCAAGATTAAATCTACAGATACTTCGATGCAAATATGATAAATCTGAAATTAATGCAAACAATGGTGTTGTGGAGGAGAAGCAGCAGCTGGATCTTCCAATTGGGAAGGGGAGATGACAGCAAGGCAGGGCAGTGGCCCTACAGCATTTTAGCAAGGGGAGGGGAGCGAGACCATTTCAGCTACAGTCCAGTGATCACCAGACAAGACCAAAGGAAAGTCCAAGGTCAAGCCACGAAGTCAGTAAGGCAAGCAAAATGTCTAGCAAATTATTTTTTTCTATATATATATAGAAAAACTATCTCTAAGACAAGCCAAAAAATGTTGTCAAGAAGCCTAATGACATAAAAATCATTTTAAAAGAATTTAGAGCCAGTATTTTAAAGGAGTCAATAAGCATACAGGCTAGGATGATACAGCCTGAGTTTTCTAAAAGCTCCGACAATTTCCGTGGCGAAGCACTCCTAAAGAACTTGTAGATCATGGGACATGAGGGAAGGTTTACTGGTAGGTACATCACTGAATAAAAGACAACGATAAGACTGAATAGACAATTTCACAAAGCCTGATAGATAGCACTGGCTTCCTCCTATACAAGTCAACATTTTAAAAATTATTGAGAAAAGCACTCAAATAATAAAATGACACAATATATAGATAATATAAATTTATTCAGAATAATAAAAACTACAGCTTTCAAATAGCTGAGGAGGATCTCCTAGTGCTAAGGGACAGTTCAATAAAATGGCAAATGAAATTCAAAGTTGATGAACCCTCAGTATGTTGGGAAAATAACTATAAATACACAATTATGGTCTCCAAAATAGCTATTATAATTGAGAAAAATATATTGAATTTAATAATGACAAGTCTTATTTCTCCATTGTACAAGGTAGTCCATAAACTCAAAATAGTTGACAGATTTGGCCCTCCAATACTTACTGAGGCATCATTCTTTTCTCCATAACAGTGGGCAGTTGAATACCAATCCAAACAAGTCTGTTGGCAAAGCAACAGAACTGATAATTAGCAGTGAGAAAAATCTTGATTGCATCCCTGAGAGGGTTAAGCCTCACCAGACTTCCCACCAATTAGAGGAGTCTAGTGTCTGTTACTACACAGAAACAATAATAAAGGCAAATAAGATAACTTTCACAGAATCCTGCCCCTCAGACGACTCTCAGCAGAGTAACTCATTCAAGATTTATTTGAAGACTGGATGTCTTCTACAAGGTAAGTTAGGCCAGGTCACATATTTTGGACTTGAATCAGAAAATGAGGAGAGAGGGAGGGAGAGAAAACAATCTGCATTGCAAGTGTATGAAAGCAAACAATCTACAGGAGGAAAAAGTTTGTAGCAATTAGTAGGAAGACCACATGTGCCATGTGACTTCTTCAGAACTCAACGCATTTCTTTATAAATGTATGTTTCAATAAATAATCTATTTAACTGTACAAAGCTGTACCTTTGTACAGTTTTAAAAATTTGGAATTGACCTGATAATAAAGTAAAATATTCTTCAAATGCATTTTTTTGGCTAATGGGGGAAAGTTTATTCTGGGTTCTGAAGGAAATTATTTGAAAGTATGTAGATCATAGAATTTTATACCCACAGTTCTGAAATGGGCTTACAAGCAGTAATTATATACTTTTCATGTGCACTCAAAATCCAACTCCTCAGTTGCCTTTAATTAGAAAAAAAAATCCTGATTCCCATATTTGCTTCCTGGGCTGCAACACAGATAGTGCTGCCTCTTCCTTAAATGGCCTTCTTGAATGGCATCTTAATTTGAGAACTTAGAGAGTAGAGAAGTGGGATAGACCAAAAAAGAGCTGTCTATATCCCAGACAGTAAAGATTTTTGACCCCACTGGTCTTGAAGTACTAAAATAAGCAAGACAGCTTGACACAGGGCATAACAAACAGAAAACTGCCGCTTTTTAGATGACAAAAATCTCCCCTGCTGGCCATTAAAGTGAACAAAAAGGAATGTTTTAATGTTTGACAATGGAATGAAGGTCCACGGGCAATAAAAAACAACAGGCAGCTACAAGCAGCATCATCTGCCGAAAAGAATCTGTACAGGGCAGATGAATGGATTCCACTGGAGACCAGATACTGTATATTTAAGTGATATTTAATTTCTTCATATCCACATTAAGGCAATTTTAATCTTTTCAAAAGTAGTAGGATGTTATGTTTTACATGATACTCAGAACAGTGAACAAATAAACAGAGTCCTGCTTATAAAAAAGGTTTAGTTCCTGTCACTTAATAAATTTGTCCTTGTCAGAGTTAATGCAAAAGCATTCACTTTACTGCTTACAAGCAAACATTAACACATTATGAAACTGGAATATTGGTTTGAAACCTAAAACAAATAAAACAAAACTGCATCTTTTATGGAGAAAGAGATGTTACTATGTGTCAACTGAATGAATGATGCCAATGCACAATGGTAGGCAATAAAAACCCAAGTATTTCACTGTTGGGTCATTTCTCACATCTTGTTACTGCCTGGCTCCCAGGCTCAGGGGTGTGACAGTGCAGAAGGCGGCTGTGAGGTAAACTCAGTTTCTTTTGTTAAGGCTCAATATGAAGAGGATTTTTTTTAATTCTAATTCAGTTGGGTGTGTTTCTTAAGAAATTTGACTAATTAAAACCTGAAGTGAAATTTAGCCCATTGACTTACAGACTCACTGTCTGGAAAATTACTTGGGAATAGAAATGGATTTCTCTACCCTGAAAATTATTTTCCCATTCCTCATCAGAATTAGCATGAAGTAGGTCAATTCCTCTTGTGAAAAAGCAGACAAAATTCTTGTTCCAGTTGTTACTCAGACAGTCTCTGGCATACTACAGAAGAGCTCAAATTTCTCAGACATCAGCTTTTTCATGATGAAAAAAGTTTCTTAGTCTCTTGTTTTTACATATAACTGGAGGGGAAAATGAAGTCTTTTCAGAAGATTTCTATTTGTATCTGAAACTGTCTTCTGTTTGTCTTCAAACTTCTTCACTTGGTCTGTTGAACTGTGCCATGTACGCAATCAGATCTGATCTGGACTCATTCAAAAGCCATTTACTTCAAAAACCACCCTGGATAACTGATTACAAAATCAGCTCCAGGCTGGTCAAAAATCCATACTAAGGTTTTGGAAAACTCCACTGAGATTCTGCAAGAACACATCTGCTGTTTTCTTCCAATTCTGACTATATTTGACCTGATCAGAGGTCAATCAATTCAATTCAGATCAAAGTATTGGTAATATCTTTTAAAAGACTGTCAGAAGATGAAGAGAAACCTAGAAACAGGAAAATTAAACACTACTGATGCATCTCAAGTAGATAAACAGACATGTTAGCCTCCCTTCAGAGAAGTTTTGAAAGAACTTGCTACCTGTACATTATGCAAATGTGAGCTCACTGTTTAAATTACCTATGGCAATCTTCAACCAACAGTGAATAAAATCTGGTAATTATATCGTATTGATATGCACACTCCAAGAGCAAGAGTTATTTTCAAAGGTTAATTGTTTACATAACCCCTCTCTCTTCATCTTTCATATTCATATAAACTCAATCTCTGCAAAAAACACACGGAATAAGTTTTTCTTTTTTTACTAGTAAAGTTACTCCATCAAACAATACAAGGGCTGCGTTCCACAAAAGAGGTACCAAAAGTCTAAGGATGGTTGTTGAACATGCATGAAATACATTCAAAATAATGGAAGCAGAAAAAGTACTCCAATCTGCACATAGCCTAGTAACATAAGATATTGAAACTATCTGAGTTGTTTTTACACTATTAACTATTGTGAATGCATGTCAAGTTTTGCTTGAAACAGTATTTAGAAAAGTGATGACAGGAAAGCTGCTGTTTAGGAAACTAAAATTCAGAATTTAAGTAAGTAAGAAAAGTTTTAGAATTTTGTTTCTACAAATGAAGCTTTAATATTCGTTATTTTCAGTCAAGACCGTACTTAGTCTTATGAATTAGTGTTTTTCTGAGGGTCCTGTTTCTTAGCATATAAAATCATAGAATCATAGAATGGTTCGGTTGGAAGGGACCTTAAAGGGTCGTCTAGTCCAACCCCCCTGCAATGAGTAGGGACATCATCCACTAGGCCAGGTTGCTCAGAGCCCCATCCAACCTGACCTGGAATGCTTCCAGGGATGGGGCATCTACCACCTCTCTGGGCAACCTGTGCCAGTGTCTCACCACCTTCATTGTGAAAAACATCTTCCTTACACCTAGTCTGAATATACCCTCTTTTAGTTAAAAATCATTACCCCTTGTCCTATTGCTACAGGCCCTGCTAAAATGTCTGTCCTCATTTTCCTTATATGCCCCCTTTAAGCACTGTAAGGCTGCAATAAGGTCTCCGCAGAGCCTTCTCTCTCCAGGCTGAACAACCTCGACTCTATAAGCCTGTCCTTATAGGAGAGGTGTTCCATCCCTCTGAGCATTTTCTGGCCTCTTCTGGACCCGCTCCAACAGGTCCATGTCTTTCCTGTGCTGAGGGCTCCAGAGCTGGACGCAGCACTGCAGGTGGGGTCTCACCAGAGCAGAGTAGAGGAGCGGAATCCCCTCCCTCGACCTGCTGGCCACGCTGCTTTTGATGCAGCCCAGGACACAGTTGGCCTTCTGGGCTACGAGTGCACATTGCAGGCTCATGTCCAGCTTTTCATCCACCAGCACCCCCAAGTCCTTCTCGGCAGGGCTGCTCTCCATCCCTTCATCCCCCAGCCTGTATTGATACCAGGGGCTGCCTCAAGCCAGTGCAGTATAGTTACATATGGGTCACAGAAGTAGATGAAATATGAAAGACAATTTGAAGACAATGAGTGAGGAGGCAGGAAGTTTTTAAAGTTTTTGGACCTTTTTCCATAATATCCAGAGAATGGATGCACAAGAAATTTCTCATGGAAAGAAGAAACAGGTAAATTGTATATAGATTCCTAAAGTTTCAGAGAAGGAAGAAAAAAATAGGGATTTAATTCCCAGAATCTAAGAAGTAGCAGCATTAAACCATTTACAATCTTTTTTACTTCTATTCCCAGAGGCTTACAAGAGTGAATCTGTCAGTAGTTTCAGGGGAAATAAATCTTTTTTTTCTCCCATTTGAGGCCAGCAGATGGAAAGTCAAAATTTCCTTTCTATCATTCTATATCTTTTTCAGTCTATTTGGGAAGAGTCAAAAGAATAACTCTTCAGGACTTTTTCTCCTGGCTCAGCATGGTCCCAATGTTCTTTAATATCTTTTTACAATTACTTTTCAGGGGAGAATGAATTTAAAATACCTTCTTTGCCTTACAAGTATGTTGACAAAATGAGCTCATGGATTCTGAAACTGAACCCCATGACAGAATTTCAGAAGCAGGAGTAGCATTTAGAAACTTCATTTTCATTGAAAGTCAGTAGGAGTTAGTTACCTAAGTGGCATTTGGATGTCCATCCTGAAATCTTAAGACAGAGAAACAGCATACAACCTGTCCCTTTTTCTGATACATATCAATTCCCATATATTATCAGTCATCAACTGGACATGGAGTGCACTTTAAATGCGGTGTATTTTCCGCTATTTACTATTTGGCTGTATGGTTTTTACATGTCCTGGCAAACTCACCAAATGTCTCCCTTCTGTTCTTCTCCCTGCTTAAAGCTGGTGTATATCATCTAGACTTCAGGTAGAAAGATTATGGGTATTATCCAAATTTTTGGGAAGAATCTCTTCTTCCTTCTGAATAAATGTTTCAATTTTTCTAGTTAGGGGCATGATGGCTAGCAAGTAATACTCCTCTTAAGAAATTTCATTTGTTTTTCACTTTTTAAGGAGATTAATTGGGTAGAAATTATGTAGAAAATCCAGGACAACATGACCTTGCGTCTCTCATATAATCAACACTTGTTTTGACTCACTAAGGCACCACATAGAAAAGTTTGAGAACTTGTGAATTTTCTTAAAGCTGATTAAATGTATTGAAGAAAGAAAATGCTAAATGTTATAATTTCCAGAAAACTAATAAACTGAGCTGCATCAATTCAACCTTTCAGATTCTGATTTGTCAGAGAAATAAAATTTCTTATGGATGAAAATCTTCCAGAATAACTGAATCTAACTGTAACTAGTTATCTTTTTTGATCATATAAGTATGAGTTATGTGGCTTATGAAGAAAAATGGTAATAAATAGTTTTTAAAAGCTCGTTTTGTTTCCTGAGTAGTTGTATATAGACCTCAAAATCTGAAGAGTGCATGCACCAGATGAAAATTTAAAAAAACAATCTGGGTCAATACTGGTTCATCTTCCTTAAATAGGCAGGTCACAGACTATAGAGAGGCTTGCCAGGAGATAGTTACAGAAACCACCAAAATGAAGTATAATAGTTTTGATTTTCAGAGGGATAAAAGCTTCATCATTTAGTGTCTCAGGACCAAAGCCAGAATTAGAAGGGTGCTGGATTCACCCTTTGATGGCACCTGCAAGTAATAAGGAAACCCTTACTACCAAGACAGATCCTGGGGCCAGAGGACTAAATAAGAACTGTTTCTGAACTTCAGTAATTATGGTAAAAGCATATAAGGACTTTATCAAGAGGCCTTTAGCCCAAAGAAGTAAAAGAATTTGTTTAAGAGAAGCCTTTTATGTTGATGGATTCTTGAAATATTTCTGCTTCTGAATTTGCAAATCAGAAGGTGGCTACCAGAATAATTTACTAATTATTAGCTTCTACAGTATGAAATAAAATTAAATAAGATCTATTTAATGTATCTTCTGTTATCATCACCTTTGAAGTTCAAGGACACAAGCTTTTAATCATAAAAATGAAGGAAAGAAACTTCTTTCATTAAAATGAAGGTCAATTACCCACATAAGCACCTGAATCTAAGCAATAAGGCTTTAAGAATCCAGATTGCAACATCATATTAGGGCCATATCTGCAAAAGCAAACCCATACTTTAAGATCCAATGCTTAGCCTGCCTTGGATCACATACTTATCTGTGCAATCAGGATGTGCAAATACTCATGCATGTATATTAAGTCCATTGACACTGCAAGTGACATTCACTGTTTTAGTAATATGCTTCCACTTTCCACCAACCCTCACAGTAATTTGCAGACAATTTTGTCTTTTGGGCTTTTAAAACTGGGGCAAATTGAATGTATTCAATATAAAATTACTGTTTTAAAATAATCATAAGCAACTCACAGAAAATTAGTCCACAACATTGATGCAGGAAATGAGCTGCATTAGAGAGTCATACCATTGGCAAGCACAATCAGACGCTGCCTGTGCCAGGCCTGTGCCCGAGACACTTGCAAGCAATCTGACATTTTCTTTGTTAGAAATGGAGTGGTAGCAGTCTGATTGACTTTACAAGAATGAAATGTGGTCACGGATTCTGATATTTCTGACTTGAGAGTCTTATTTTCTCTTTATATTAACATGGCACTATGTACCATATTTCAGATATTACCTGATCTCATCTAATGTTCCTGGAAGAACAATGTTCAAGAACAAGATGTGACTAAAGTGGTGCTAAGAACACTGGGAAAATATATAGTATGACTATTGTACCTATGTAACTGAAGTAATATTGAGTGGCCAGATAATAAAGTAGTGAGTAAGGTAGTTACAGTCTCATAGTAGAATAACATGTGATTACATAAGACATCTGTGGGATTGCATGAAGAAAAACATCAAAAATTGCTCTGAAAGCCATTTTCCTTTAGCCAAATAGAGTGATGTTCCTGGCCACAACTTGCATACAGGCTTGATGAAAGGACAAAGATAATGCATGGAATAAAAATTCATCATCAATAAATGGTATCCATCAGGAGAACGCATGATGCAATAGATACAGAACAGATGGGCAGCACAGTAAAGGGTAGACTGCAGAACAGATGTAGGCTCTTAGTTAGCTGTTACACTGATACAATTGATACCTATCGGAGGAACAGAACAAAGAAATGTGTTAGACAAATGCTTAATAAAATAAAAAGAATAGTTAGAAAGGATGAGTGAGACTGGTTCCTGAAAGTCATAAAAACTGTCTAGGAAGCAGCGAGTAGGGAGACAAAGTCTACAGCTCCAGATGGAAGTGGGGCTCCACCAAGAATTCTTTCGTGGTAGCTGTTTCCTCAAGGGTATGGAAAGGGATCTCAGGCTAAGTTTCAGCCAACCCTGAGGTTTAGGGGTAGGTTTAGGATTAGGCTCAGGGGACAGAGGGAGACAGAGTCTAGAGCTCCAGGTACAGTGCGACTGAAAAAGGGATATCAGAAGAAGGGTGAGCTCTACCAAGAATGCTCCCTGACAACTTCTTCCTCCAGGTTACAGAATGGGGTTCTGGACTAAGCCTCAGCTCACCTGAATTCTTTGGGTTAGCGTTAGCATTAGTAGAGAGACAAAGCCAAAAGCTGTAGATGTGGTGGGTCTGCAAGGCAGCTGCCAAAGGAAGGATTAAGCTGCATCAAGAATTCTCCCTGACAACTTCCTTTGGGTCATGGCTTGTCTTGTGGCTTAAGTCTCAGACCACAGCTAAGTTTGGGATAAGGTTTAGGATTAGGAGAGAGACAAAGCCTAGAATTCCATATGGAATGGGGCTGCAAAGGGGCTGCTAGAGGTGCAGGTAGCATAAAATTGTCCACTGACAACTTGCTTCTTTAGGAAATCACTCAGGTTAGGTTTAGAGTTAAGTTTAAACCTAGGAGCAAGACAAATCTAGAGCTTCAGGTGAAGTGGAGCCAGAAAAGTGCTGGCAGAAACACTAACTGGGTTGACTTCCAACCTGCCACTTCATTATGGGCTTGCTGAGGCTTCACCAGACTGTAACACTGGCTTCCATCATCAGGTGGGTTTTCTCACCTTGCCTGCTGGTGTATTGTGGGTCTGGGTCCCAGCTGGCAATGCTACTGCCTCTGCCTGCCTTGTTATCACACTTGGCTTCTGGCTCCCTTTAACTGAATTAGCTGATGCTCAGTGCAGCCCCACAAGTGTTTTGAGGTTTAGCCCAAGGCCAAATAGAGGGACTTGATGAACAAGTTCTTTTAAAAAAATTTTTTTAGTATTCATTGTGGATCCCATTCCTTCCTTTGCAAATTATTTTGCACCCCCACTCCACCTGGAGCAGGAGGCTTTGTTTCTGTCTCCCAGTATTGTCCTCAGGTGTGCAGCCACAGCTTGAGTTCCAGTAATGACTGTTGGACCACACCAGGAGTTTGCCATTGGGACCAAAAGACATGTGGACACATTAATCCACTTCCTGGATCATTAGGGCATACTAACCAGTTCTACACTAGTCATGGCTGAAAAGATTGGCCTTCTGCAAAGGCAAGTAACAAACCAACCATTGAGACTTCTCGAAGCATACTGAAGTGTTACCAGACTCACTGAAGAAAGAAACAGTCTCTTTTGTCCTTTGTTTCTCCTCATTTCTCATTAAGACCTAAGAACTAGAACAGCAAAGGAAGAGTCACACAGTGCACTCAGCTAAGCTTAAACAAGGAATGGGGAAGAATCCAGGAGGGATAACCAAGTGATTTGTGAGTTTTCCTGAGGTGCCCAGTGATAGATGGGAGGTTTACAGTTATCAGGGTAGGGCAGGCCTTATGTCCTGAATATCGATCCCCACTTGCTTGAGAATTAAGTGTGCTATAAATCCAAGCTTCTCTTCCTTCTGCATGGTCAGCAAAGTCACATGCTGAGGAGAATAAGAAGGAGGGAACAGGAGAGATGGAGCTTGGAAAGAGGACAGACCATCTGAATTGAAAGACTTGCCTGGAAATAATTTCAAGCAGCTTCCCCATCCTCTCTAAACATTTTAAGTGTATTAA
>NW_010541214.1:0-34351 GCF_000687285.1 Phaethon lepturus | reverse complement strand
ATTACCAGCAGTGAAAGAGCAGAATGTTCCCAAGGCACACAAGACAAACCATTCACATTACAGAAGGGACAGGGGAAGAAAAGGTGCTGTACGAAGCATTTAAATGGCCTTTCTGTTGCTGCTTATTTTTTCTCTTCCCAGCCTCTAACCTATCTAAATAAGTTGCCTTTCAGACCAATATTTATTTTACGTCAAAGCCTTTAACTTTAGTCTCCCTTTGCAAGTGGTTTCAGTTAGGAGAAGTTTTATTTCAATGTGGGAAACTGCTGTGTATTTTTTTTTTCTCAAGAAGAAATTTGGTAAGAGAGGCAATATGCGTGCAAAATTAATAGCCTTTTGAGCTGTCTAGGACATGTTATTATCTATGCTGTGGGTATGTATACTTTTGCATTTGCCATTGAGCTGTTCCAATCAAATAGCCAAATGAGAATATCATGATAACCGTGTTCACAGGAAAATAATACACATTTAAGAGTTAGAGATTTTTGAAGCTGAATAAGCAAAATGCTTAATCTTGGGGTTCACACCCAAGCAGGAATTCATTTAATAGGGTAATTTTCTTCTAAGATAATGAGAAATTCACTTTTAAGAGTGACAGAAAGATTTCTCAGAAAAGTCAGATTTTAAAAAAGGGAACAGAAATAAATTGTGTGACAGAACTGAACAGATACCAGACCAGAGCAGCAAAGGTCCTGCCTTTCATAAGCAACCCACTGGCAAGCTGCTGACATAAATCACTCATTGAGGAACATTACCTGATTAGAAATAAATAAAAACTGTGATAAACTCACCAAAAAAAAAAAGGAAAAAGAAAAACAAAAAATCTGGAAATGTAATAGCAGTGTTTTGGGTGTAAACAGACTTCCAATCCACATCCAATGGAGGAGAAAGCCGCCTAACACTTGTTTTCTCTATGCCAGTCTAACCCTGCCTCTCGCAAGATACCTCAAACGAGCAGCTGGTGGAAGCACTCCTTACCCTGCCGTTAGTCCCGGTGTGCTGGATCAGCACAGACCTATTACCATTAGAGCTGAACGATGCTGCAGCTGGCTAAGGTTCATTCACAGGACCATCTCTGGCACCGCAGCACCAAGCTTCTGCAGGGGCAGATGGATCCGGCAAGGAAGCAGTGATGGGACAGCAAATATGGCCCAGGGACAATAACTTTTTATAGCTTCTGGCATTATTCTTTATAAAAGAATAGCTCTAGGCTTAATTTCATCCTAGACACAATTTCACCTACTGAATCTTCATCACAACTCCCTTCCATGATTAAATTTTACTGGAAATCTCAGCCAGTCAAATTTAATTCCCATGCCACAGAGACCAAATCTCAGTCTTCTCTCTCTTACTTACTTTCAAAGACACAAACAAGATAACATTTTAGGAGATGTGCAAGTACTTCTTTCTCATCATTTGTAAGCACCTGGCTTCCAGGCAATACTTATTCTAACATTTTCTAAAGAAAGCATGTTGATTTTCATGATTCTTTAAAATGATTATTTCATTCAGAATACTAAATGTGTAACACAAAACAAAAACAAAAGCCAGAATTTCATTTCCAAACTGTACAAACATGACAAAAAGTATTCTGAGGAGTAGAGGGGAGGGGAAAGGAGAAAAAGAGTAGTCATTTTGGCTAGTAAATTGAAAGAACCGTTATACATTGAATAAGCATGATAACTAGGATAAGGGAAGATACTGCAATTTCTTGGAAGTCTAATACAATTTTACAAAAAATGAAGATATTAATAAAATTAATGTTGAATAAAATCAAGAAGTCCAGCTGCCACAGTGTCCCACTCACAGAGTAAAGTTTTTAGCACCTTCTAGGGGAACTTGAAGAGTACAAAGATCTAAATCTGCTTTTCAAAATACCCCATAATTAATGAGTAAAATCCTAGGACAATGTTTTAAATTATTTCAAAAGCTGGGCTAGAGGAAATTTCTTCTTGACATTAAAACCAAGCTGTTTTTCTGAGTATTTCCAAGCTCCTATTTCTGTTTCGTTCAAACAGTTCTTCCTATCAGCCAGTATCAGTAGCTAATCAAAGCTTTTCCAGTGCAGTAAGAGTCGAGCTGTTCTAGGACAATATTTGGAGAGATCATAAAAGTGAAAATGCAGTAATTTTCATTTCTAAGGCACTAGAGACTGGCAGACATTCATGGATTTTATTTATTTATTTATTGTGACAACACTTAATATATTCATTGGTTGGTTGTGTGAAAATCCTTCAGGCCCCTGTATTTTTAAAAGATGTTTCTTCTTATTGATTTCCTGCAAGTCAGCTGTATGACAAATTCTGTGATTCCTAATAATATACACAGTGAGGAAACTTGGGCAATAAAAGTTTTTATTATGTTGTAGCATGAGGAATGAGAGTAAAAGGATCTCAATTCAATCATAACTGTATTCCCAACACAACAGCTATGGTAAATCCAGAGATGAAATGAAAGATTAATTCATGGAGAGAGATGGCAGTTTGGCAGCAGCATGTTACTGTCAGATTGTTATTCTTGCAATAATATTTTTTCTTTATGCTTCTGCACACAGGTTTGCATTTACATGAGGTTTCTGCATAGCAAACGGACTCCCTGTTCTTCTATCTATGTATTTACCAGAGGTTTCCTCTCATACAAGATTAATACTGGTAATAATTATAATAATAATAACAATAATAATAGCCCATTAAATTTATATTACCCCTTTCATACAGAAAGTTCCCAAGATACCTTTCACTACCAGTGTGGAATGGTTTAGAAAATTAATGTATTTTTCTGCATAGAAACACAGAATAATTTAAGTTGGAAGGGGCCTCTGCAGGTCACCTAGTCGAACTGCCTGCTGAAAACAGATCTAATAAATCAAGGCGTTGTCCAGTAAAATCTTGAACATCTCCAAGGTCAGACAGCCTACAACATTTGTGGGCATTTTTTGTTCCAGTATAAGCAGTGTTAGTCTGTATCAGGGAATGTGTAGATCTGATAAATAACTAGAGGTAAAAGCGTAATTAAAAGATTCAAAGTTAAATGTTACATGTACTCAGCCTTTTTTTTTGAGATTACTGGCATCATATATAACATTTTGGAAGTATTTCTGAGCTGGAAGATTAGTGGAGGTACTCATTTTCTTTCTTTCAATTTCTTGAGCTGCACAAAAAGAGCAGTTCTGTTTCTTAAGGTGATACTGTAGCTGCCGCTGTTAGGAACACTAGATTCAACAGCAGCAGTAGAGAGTCCTTGGGTTTCTTAATAAGGAACATATTTCATTCATTTTGATCTTTAATCATTTCTTCTTGAGTTTGATTCAAGAATTCTTTTAAGCCTTCTCACTTCCTGGATGAAACACAGAGTGGGACTGTGTGCAAAGGTCTTTCTTCAATTTGGAGTTTTTCCTTATGAACTCTACAGATCTGACAAAGGTGACAATTCAGGATGAGCCTTGAAAATGCCCCTCATATTAACTAAAAACTTAATCTTGCCTGGCATGGATAAATTGGTGTGCTCGATTTTGGCCTTTTTGAATCTGTAGCAGCAAAAATCTCTGCATTTTGTGAGTGTTAATATACATTTAAGGATATTTAATATACATTTTACGAAGTCAAGTGAGAGATTAAATAAATTACTTTCAGGCATTATAGACCTCCTTAACATTTCTCTCTTTTTTTAATTTTACAGTCAAAGGCACTCCATACCATCATGATGTAGAAACACCTCTGCTGTCTGTTGCATGTCCATTGATGACGCCTAAGTTATCTTTGCCAAGAAGTACATTTTGCTGCCATAATATTTTCAAGAACCTAGACATTTGTGTCCAGAACTCATTGACAACACTGCTTAGAATAAGACATATGTGAAACCTTCAGACAACCTTCAGAAAAAGACATTATTGATGGCAACATGCTCACCAACATTGTTCATACAATGTAAGTGACAAACCAATTTTAAACCAATCTCTATCAAAAGGAATCCTATACTATTAGTGTTTTCACACAGGTACTATATTGTTGGAAGAGTACAGTATGAATTGTCAGTTTGCCTGCTGATACCCTAAGGGTAACCAGCAATGTAAGGGCCATCTTCTGTTTTCTTAAGGGTCTCAGCATTTCAGTATATTCTGAGGATGGATGGCTAGTCCTTTCACCATCCCATGGGCATCTCTGAGATTTCAAAATTTCATGATAGCTTGTATATCAGTGATCAATAAATACTGGATCTGTGTTTTGCTGCATCACTTACTTACCTGAAAAAATGTGATGTGTCTGTATCAGGTGTAGGCAGACAACTGCATTGTTTTCAAATCAGCCAGGATCTAGGTATTTTATGATGATTTTGCAATGGTTATAGGACGTCAGATGACACTGTATGCAGGTTCACTTTAATCTGGCACTATGAAGGTTAAAATCTGAATTTACTGTACCATTAATTACAGCCTAGGTTTCATGGCAAGAAAAGTCTTAACTGAGAGAGCCATGCTGCAGAATTGCTAATAGCGATTATGCCATTTAGTTTATCATAAATTCTAGCTCTCTTATGCCTGGTGTTGAACAAAGATTTGATCCTTGATTCCACACAAACAATCCAAATACATTACCTTCAAACACATTTGTTATTATGAAAGAGGTTTTTTTTTAAATCCTCTCTGCTAGAGTTGCTCCATTTTGTATGAATGGTAATTAATTGAGCCCAAGAGAGTAAGAAAAGAAGGGCGCAAAATTGCCTATATATCCTAGTGATTATAGTACCAGGAATTACAGAGAGTCATGGTTCAAGCCTTTGTTTCAGAAGACACTTAATTATTCAATGTGAAATGAAAACATTTCAATTCTTGCTGGAAATTTCCAACCACTTCTCATTTAGATTACTACTTTTGCTCTCTATGTTATAACAGTACTCTGTAAGATTAAAAAGCATGCATATTTTTTGAAAATAACACCTTTATCTACATTGCTTATGATGTCAATTAGTAATACATAACAAGTTGTTAAAAATCTATTTTTCTCTTATGTTATTATTGTTTATACTGCAAGAGTGTCTGTCTCTGGTGTGTACACTGCAACAGGATTTTGGAGATGCACATTCAGCCCCTGTAACTGTCAAGACCCTGCCTCAATGTGCTCATGTTCTGGACCTTAAAAGTGGAATCTTAAAATCTTACTGCTCACTTAGGCTGTGTACAGGTACATCATGATAAAATCCAGTCAAGTGAAGACATCATGGAAACAATCTCATGTTAGCCAGCAGGAAATACTCAAACATCTGTGAAATCCCGCTTCTCTAGAAGGTTTTAAGGACTGTGAAATATAAATCCTAACTTTCCTCAATAGCAGTAGGTTCCTACAATAATTCTTTCACCTGAAAGGGCTTTCTCCCTCAGCCCAGGAAGTGAGGGACTGGGTTCAGATCTATCCTGAAAGATGTTAAGCCTATAGAAAACTCACGTTTATGTACCCAGTCCACAAAGAACATCCAAGTGATGAGCAAGTGAAGAAAGGGTGCAGGTGTATTAATCCCCTAAACCCTCCTACTATGAGTGCTACTCACAGAATACCATCAGAGTCATTCACGCACTTCCAAACTTCCAGCTAAGGTACTCCACAACTCCCTCCCGAGCGTTCCTCTCTTTCTGCCCTAGAACCTTCACACTTTTTCCTGAGCTGAGATTAATGCTCCAGCTTACAAACTCTGACACCCTAGAACCGGATCTTCTTCCCACAACTAAATAAAATCAAATGTAATAATCTGTTACGGTAAAGAGCTAGGAAGAGCACTACTGCATGCCCATACTCACATATTTTACCACTTCCTGCTTCCGAAAAAAACCAGCCTCCTGCTGGCACAGAAATCCTATACCCAACACACTCCTTGCTCCTAGGGTCAGGATACCTCATTTGCTCAGTGCACTGCTGTAAGGACAAGACTTTTACCTGTTTTTTTCTGCGTGTTCTAGCAGGGAATTCAAAATTATAAATATCATTAGAAAAACCTAATTTTCACAGGATTATAGTAACAATGGAAGCAACCCCTTCCCCCAACGCTATGTCCTGAAAATAATAAATACAGGGCTGCCCTATTCAGAGCTGCTCAGGCTAGATCAGTTTTGGACACCTGCAGCAATGGAATTCCAGGTTTATAAGGCTTTCAGACAGTGCTTCATGAGTTTATGCTTCCTGACTTTGATGGTAGATGAGTGAAGAAATGCGATCACAGCTCTAGATTTTGTTGCTGAGATATCGGCAACCCTATTGGAATTAAGATCTTAAGCTCTTTCTCTGTGTCTTAAGTCAACTTCAATAAAAATAAAGATATAATAAAATATACTTGGAATAAAATAATATTTTTCTGGCCTTACAACTATTATGGAGGTCACAATAGACTGTAATTGGGGCCCTTCTGTATGGAAAAGCACAAGTACATAAAACAATGACATTACCTGCTCCACAGTAGTGCTCGCCAAAGCAAAAGGAAGAAGGATCCAATGAAGAAAGAGACACAAAGATATGCTTAAAGTCAGACAGCAAACCAGACTGATCTCCTGAATGCTCAGCCATGACCGCAGTGTTGTAAAGCACCACAGATACCGCAGGTGAAGTATGGACTACCATACTGTACAGGTATACTGTGCCTGTGACATAGAATATGGTGAGGAGGGAGCTGTTATTCCACGGTGCATGCACCTGTAAACATATGCTGTATTAGGCGATGTTAACTGGGAGATTGCAGTGCAGCAAGCCCTATCTTGGCAAATACCCAAGACGTCTTGTGCAAAGCTCTAACTAGATGTCCAAATACAAATGTCAGCTCCTTCTTTCCTTAGAGCTAGGGGTTTATGTTCTGAATTTTTTTCCACCCAATAAAATGAAATAGAAGCTTTGTGTAGAACCCCATATCATCTCCCAGGGACTAGATTAGTATTACCGTGTATTTGTGATGTGCAAACACTTTGAGACGTTTTTGTTGCTTACTTTTAAAGCATAAAATAGTTATACTTTTGATGGCATTTGTGTGACACAGAAACATTTTAAATTGGTCTGAGGTCTGCAAAAATGTGTTTATACAACACACATGTCTCAGGCTAAATTTGCTCTTTTCAGTGAATTCATTAGTTTTAATCCCTCAGCTTTGAATTCATTGCTGGTTTCCTTCCAGAACTGTATTCTTCCATTATAGATGGGTAATAATAATGCTTGGAATTTTTAGAGCACTCTATATTCTCAAATCTCTGTGCAAGCATTCATTATTTCATCACTATAGATTTAAAATAATTCAGTCCTATTTTAGAGGAGTGAAATGGAAGGCATTGAAATACTAAGGACTTCAGCCTCAAAACAAGTCAGTGACAGAAATAGGGTAAAAATC
The DNA here is from genome assembly GCF_000687285.1 of Phaethon lepturus. Taxonomy (NCBI): domain Eukaryota; kingdom Metazoa; phylum Chordata; class Aves; order Phaethontiformes; family Phaethontidae; genus Phaethon; species Phaethon lepturus. Next base: position 26,992 of record NW_010541214.1, on the reverse strand, counting down.
AAAAACCTCTGACTTCTAGGATCCTGGTACCTACTAATTCATAGCACTTATCAAAATAGTTGCTGAAATTAATCAAAGGAAAAAATCCTAAACAGCAAGCAACTTCCAAAGGCCAACAAGTGTCACAGACTAAACCACATCATTATTATAAAGAGCTCAGCATAATAATGGCTTGAAAAGTTTGTGACATTTATTTTGGATAAAGGTGAAAATACAAGTTGTGATTCATTCAGTACTGGTTTGAGTCACATTTTCAAGAAATAATTTCATCAAATAATTTCATCACTTTTGACTAGGGACTTTTTTTTCAAATAAATCAATTTATTTGTTTTGTCTTCAGCTGTTTTTTTTCTCTCATTAGAAGACAAGGAGACACTAGAAGGTGGTTAACCCTCTGAAAGTCAAAAACCTTTAGGAAAGATACCAATAATTACAAATAACCAAGTTACCATGTCTTAACAAATCACCTTTTCTGAGCTGACTCTTCCTAATTGACTCCTTACAGAATCACAGAATCACAGAATCACTAGGTTGGAAAGGACCTTCAAGATCATCAAGTCCAACCATTAATCCAGCGCCACCATGTTCCCTAAAGCATGTCCCGAAGTGCCACATCCACACGTTTCTTGAACACTTCCAGAGATGGTGACTCCACCACCTCTCTGGGCAGCCTGTTCCAATGCCTGACCACCCTCTCAGTGAAGAAATTTTTCCTAATATCCAATCTAAACCTCCCCTGGCGCAACTTGAGGCCATTTCCTCTTGTCCTATCAATAGTTACTTGGGAGAAGAGACCAACATCCTCATCGCCACAACCTGCTTTCAGGTAGTTGTAGAGAGCGATGAGGTCTCCTCTCAGCCTCCTCTTCTCCAGACTAAAAAAACCCAGTTCCCTCAGCTGTTCCTCATAAGACTTGTGCTCCTGACCCCTCACCAGCTTCATTGCCCTTCTCTGGACACGCTCCAGCACCTCAACGTCCTTCTTGTAGCGAGGGGCCCAAAACTGAACACAGTGTTCAAGCTGCAGCCTCACCAGTGCCGAGTACAGGGGCACGATCACTTCCCTACTCCTGCTGGCCACACTATTTCTGAGACAGGCAAGGACATTTGCAGTGGGCTGGAAGCAGATAGATAAAATAGTCTAGCTGAAGTGCTGAATCCTTCACAACAGTAACCTGTTTGTACATGAGCAACTGTGCTGTAAGGACCCTGAACACATCCTCTCCCATCCTGGGGGTTTGCCTGCCTGAGCTCGGAGCCAACTTGGACACAGTGCAGTTGGGGCAGCCAACCCCTCTTCCTTCTGGTGTCATGGGGAGAGGCTCCCAGACAGCTCTGCAGGGAGGCTTTAGCAAGGGCTGACCCATGGGAGCTCATTTCAGGCACAGGCTCTTGCACTTGGCCCCTGTCTGAGCTACAGCTCCCATCACAGCCGTGCCTGTTCCTGGCTGTGGACCCTCTGAACTGGGCCACAACTCACGGACAGACTTTGCAGCTGGATGTCAATTGTGCCTTGTCATCATGAACGTTCCTGATTCCCTGGGCTGCGGCATCCTTTCTGACTGTACAGTAAAGAGTAAAGAGTACAATAGAGCTCTAAATTTTTGGGTACAGCACTTTCATGTTTAGAAACACATGGGACAGTAAAATGTGATCCAGAAGGAGTTCCAACAGATTCAACTTTGTACTGCTGGTCAAGAGTGAAATGCAAACATTTTCAGTGCTGCAACTGATAAGGAACTCAATTTGTTCCAAGTCTCAGTTCAGTCCTAGAGCCATTAGCTGTCAGAAGGTTCCTTCTTGGCCTTCAGGGGCTGTTCTGGAAAGGCGCGTGTTGCTTTGTCATAGGTGCCATGTTATATTGACTATATGAATGTTGTAAGTGCCTTGAATGCCCGTAGAAGGCTACATGTGCCCTTGAAATGCCTGAAAGACACTTAGAAGGCTACATGTAAGCAACTAGAGGGAGCCCAAATAAAACAAAACACACTAGGCTACTTTAATTGAATGGCTTCATTTCAGTATTGCCGGTTGTTTCACCTATTTGCAGTTCAGTGCCAGCATGGATACAAGAGAACATGATCCATATAGTCAGAAGCTCTGCTCTTCATTTCAGCTGTGTGAACATATTTAATAAAATGGCATATGGTACAATTCACTGTATCACTGTCAAGAAAGTTTTAGTCTCAACATATTTTTGATCAATTATCTTTCAGCATTCCCTATACCTTATACACAGTGTGCAACTGTAGACCTAAGTCATATGGTTTTGTTCCTATCTCTCTATTAGATGATTAAAGTAATAAAATGGCATATAATATTCATGTTTATTGCTAAATATGGAATTTATGTTATTTTTCATACATCAGACTGAGCAAATATCCACTTGATGAAAGTTTCTAACCATCGTCAGAAAGCAGATGTGAATATAGATGAATTGAATAGTAGTTCATTCTCGAAAAGAAGTTTGAGTGGATCATGTTACGTATTTGAGAGCTTTCCACCCCCCCTTCCAAAAATGATCCCTACAAATTTTCAGATGGTCTGCTGTGGAATCTGTGGAGGAAACCCCACAACGGTAAGGCATATTGTTAGCAGTACCTGGAATTTTGAGGTCAGTTCTGCATTCACAGCATTTACATAAATATCTGTATCACTTTCCTGTATTATCACATAATACCCTAGTTGTTTTAACTTTGAAGACAATTCCAAGCAAAGTGAGCAGCACAATAGCAGGGAAGATGGACAGCTTCAAAGATAAAGCCTCTGTCTTGTGAAGACCTCTGTGGAGTTCCAGCTTGCAGACCTCGATCAGCTTAGCTTCTGGTGAACTGCAGAACACTGTGCAAGATGGTTGCTATGCTATTTGACATGCATCTGGGACTTTCTGCAAAAAGAAGGGGATTGAAAACTGAAATTAGCTTTCTACCTTGGAAAAATTTGTAGGTATAGAAAACAGCCATGTCCTGTGCCCCTGGCTTTCTTAGAAAACTCCTGCATGACTTATCACTACCATCAAGGCTTTCTGAGAACTCTATACACTGCAACCACTCACGTATGTGGCTGAATGTTCAGTATTGAAATTCTGTGACATGGAGGCAATCTAAAGGTCAGGCAGGCTTTTATTAGACAGTAATTGATTGATTACCTTGGTAGAAACTAGTACCATGTATGAACGTTAAACAAGTACCATGGTTACTATGCTGAGGAGCTTTCGTTGCTGGTGTCTGCCCCGCTGTAGCTGAGACTAGTACTGGCAGTGACAGAAGTCAAATCAGTATCTGCCTGTGTAGGCATGATTCGTCATTCTTCATCTGTGGTTCCCCTGGAGCAGGGCAAATGAGTTCTCAAAGTGGAATATCCTCTCAGACACTCACCTCAGTAGGGATAACAAAGCATTGATTAACACTAGCATCATCAAATAAACATTAATGTCTTGCTATTGGGTCCTTTTGTGGTTTAAACCCAGCCGGCAACTAAGCACCAGCAGCTGCTTGCTCATTCCCCGCAGTGGGACGGGGGAGAGAGTCAGAAGACTAAAAGTGAGAAAACTCGTGGGTTGAGATAAAGACAGTTTAATAGGTAAAGCAAAAGCCGTGCACACAAGCAGAGCAAAACAAGCAATTAATTCACTACTTCCCATCAGCAGGCAGGTGTTCAGCCATGTCCAGGATTACATTTTATCTTTGTGCAAAACTCATTTTTTGAAGTAAGAATGCCAAAAAGCAATTCTCACTAGGTTTTAGTAACTACTCATCATTTCAGGACAAGCACTGATCATACACATGCATAGTTGAAAGAAACTGAGGACACACCTTTTGACCCATGTGCTTAAGCCAAACACACTAGCAGAGAACACACAATCTATTTTGTGGTGTCCCATCTACTTATACATTTCTTTCACTGAGGCAAATTTAAGAGAATATAGCTGAAATAATCCTGCCACAGAATTCATAGCCCTGCAGATTAAGGCTTTAAATAGCTGTATAGTTCAGTGAATATCTTGTTTGTAATCTACATCTTTTTCTTTCCCTCATTTTGCCAACCCAAAGGAAATGTCAAAGAACATTAAAAGCCTCAGTCTTTTCCAAATATTGAAAGCAAACTTAATTCTAAAGCCTTTGTACTAAAATGTGATGTTCTACTTCCGAATTTTACCACGAGCAGTAACCAAGAAATGAAATCTTTAGGAAAAGCTGCTTTCATTTTTTCCATCTGGAAGTGGAAGAACGCAATAGCTCATAATGTATGTCTTCTTATGGGGTTTCCAAAACAGGTTGGCTGACAGAAGATACTTGAGTAGTGACAGCACAGTTCTGTGATTTTTGAGGAAAACCTTCATACAGGCTCATTTTACAGTAACAAAGCTCTTAAGAGAGTTTTTATACTGACTTCTGTTTGAGATTCTCATTGGTCATCAGTTAAAGAAACAAGTTCCAGTCTTACAAAGACCTATTGTCCTTTACTGGTCCAAATGATTCAAAATGATCAATCTCTCTATCTGTAAGAGTTTGATGCTTCCTTAAACTGAACTCTTGAGTATTATTTCCTGTGAGTGAGCCAGTACTTTGACATCATGCAAAGCCGTGGATGTTCAAAAACCTTTCTGCATTAGACCTTTACTGGTATTTATTATCTATTCCATTTTAATGATCTATAATCTGAGATGTAAATGGCAAAGTGACTTCTCTGCAAACATCAGCAACAGACACCTAAGTCCTGATCCCAACATCATTTAAACTATACTTAGGTTTTTGCTTTGTGTAAATTGAGGTCAGAAATGGAACACAAATGAAGCAACAACTCCAGCGTGTTCCCTCATACTGTGGTAAAGCTTATGCTAGTCAGTATTTGCAATTAGATAGCTCTCTTCAGCTTTAATAACTCTCCTTCCTCCTTAATTGTTTTTGATCAGCATGATCTTCCCAAGCATGTACGAGTCAATTCTATCTAGTACGAGAACGGGGTCCTCTCTGGCATCAGCAACTCTGTGACTGACATAAATGCTAATAAAAACAAAAAAAAGCAAGCCTGATAACTGTGAATGATTTGCTTTCTTGTCCCAAGCTGATGGAGGAATAATTTTGATGAAGGATTCAAAGTCAGGGATCATCAAGTGAGTTCACTTCAGATTAATTTCCCTTTTCAAAAGTATAAAATGGTTGCTGCTGGAGTATGGAGCTGCATTTTATCTGTCCCATTCAGGGTGGGATGAGTAGGCCGTATCTTTGTCAGCCATTTAATTCGATAAATGCAATTTAATTATGTTTCCATGCAAAACCACCTGTGACCTTCCATCTGCTAACGAAATTCACCCATCCCTGCACATACACACACAGTCTTCAAACAAAAGAAAAGTGTATTCCTGGAGGTATAAAGGAAATAAGGTTTCTGACTATTGCAGCTGGAAGCATCTGCTTATACTGTCTTTCCAGAAAGTTGGTGGACAGGAGCTTGCCTTTGAAGGAACAGACTTGAGAAATATCTATTCAGAGCAAACTAGAACTGCCTAGATGGGCTGACAGAAGCCAAAATGATATATTGCAGTTCATCCTGTGCAGGAGAAGAAACGTATTTAATGTGGCTTCAGGAGTATAACTCACCTTTTTTACCTATAGAAACTTGACAGAATGCTAAGGAAAAAAAATCTTGCATGGTCTTTTTATCTGAAAAAAAAATTATGAAAGGAATCAAGATGTGTTAGATGTTTTCAGGAGAGAGATGTTGGTAAAAATTCCTGGCTGTTTGATATCAGGTATAGGCTTTATGCTACATGAAATTAATGTCACTTACTGTTCTTCGGTGCCACCCCTACCTGCTAACAGAGGCCAGCAGAATAATTTCTTGCTAAACCAAAGGATGCAGTGATCGCTGTCAGGCCTGTAGTAGGTTTGCGTGGCAAGGTTTTGGTAGCAGAGGGGGCTGCAGGGGTGGCTTCTGCAAGAAGTTGCCAGAAGCTTCCCCTGTGTCCCATAGAGCCAGTGCCAGCTGGTTCCAAGATGGACCCGCCCCTGGCCAAGGCCGAGCCCGTCAGTGACGCTGACAGCGCCTCTGGGGTAACAGAATTAAGAAGGGGGAAAAAAATGGCGCACGGCATTTGCAGCTGGAGAGAGGAGTAAGGACATGTGAAAACAGCTCTGCAGACACCAAGGCCAGTGCAGAAGGAGGGGCAGGAGGTGCTTCAGGCGCCGGAGCAGAGATTCCCCTGCAGCCCGAATTAAAGACCATGGCGAGGCCGGCTGGGCCCCTGCAGCCCATGGCGCTCCACGCTGGAGCAGGGTTGCTGGCAGGACTTGTGACCCCGTGGGGGACCCACGCTGGAGCAGTCTGTTCCTGAAGGACTTTACCTCATGGAAGGGACCCAGGCTGGAGCAGTTCATGAAGAGCTCTAGCCCATGGGAAGGACTCACGTTAGAAAAGTTCATGGAGGACTGTGTCCCATGGGAGGGACCCCACACTGGAGCAGGGGAAGAGTGTGAGGAATTCTCCCCTTGAGGAAGAAGAAGCAGCAGAAACAACATGTGACGAACTGACGCAAATACCATTCCCCTTCCTCCTGTGCCGCTCAGGGGGGAGGTGGTAGAGAAATTGGGAGCAAAGCTGAGTCAGGGAAGAAGGGAAGGGTGAGGGGAAGGTGTTCCAAGATTTGCTTTTATTTCTCATTATCCTATTCTGATTTTGATTGACAATAAATTAAACCAGTTTCCCCAAGTTGAGTCTGTTTTGCCTGTGACGGTAACTGCTGACTGATCTCTCCCTGTCCTTATCTCAACCCACGGGCTTCTCATTATATTTTCTCTCCCCTGTCCAGCTGAGTAGGGAGAGTGATAGAGCGGCTTTGGTGGGCACCTGGCATCTAGCCAAGGTCAACCCACCACAAGGCCACAGCAGATAGGCAGAGCATGGGACTGACAGTCTGATCTCTCTTTAGCCCAGAGTGAAATTGGATTCTCAAGTGCCTTGTCAGGTTTCTCTTCCACTATGAAAAATGGTCCTAGTAATAATTAAAAACAGTATGTAGACAATTAAAATGTAGAATTTAATTTTTGCAGAAAATGTCAAGATTTCAAAGTAATTTCCTGTTCCAATCCAAACAAGAGAATCAAAATAGGGAGAATTTGGATGGAATGGAAAGTGATGCATATTTCATACTGGCAATTGCCAAAGTTAAGTGTTATTTGTAATATCAGTAAATGATTTGACAGTTTTAGAAGACATTTCTCATCATTCAGCTGAGTTACAGGGTTCTTTGCAATTAGTGTTTTCCTGTATCAGATTTTGATATCATTAAAAATATTTCATAATTTACCTGCTTTTATTAACATCATTTTTCCAGGAATCTCAAAGTAATTTAATGTGTCTTTTTTTTTAGGAGATGATTGCAATATAAGGAAGTGACTGAGATCTCATTAAAGAAAATCTGAATTTCCTGTGAGCCAGTCCTGGTACACTCAGATGATGATTCTAAATCTGGAACAGAAGCTAAACTGAGGATTGGGATCTCAAACAATATTACTTTCCCCAGTATTAAATAGGAAGAAAGTCCGGGCTCCTCTGGGTGTAGACTGAATGGGCTTTTTATTACTGAAACAGAGTTGTCCTAGACTGTAGTTTCTTTTCAACAAGGTGTATGCAGAACTCTGCCAGTTAAAGAAAGTCTTTTCTTATTTCCAAGTTGCTGTCATAGTTACTATTTTTTTCTTCAACGAATAAGAAGTGGAAGTACTCTATTGCCAGCTCCTATTGTATATCTCCTCAGGCGTATGATTGCCTCTTTCAACTAGAGAACCTGGAAGTTCTTTCAAAAGTATATGTAACTCACAAGCTGAAATAAAAAAGAAAAAAAGAAATCTCCATACCTTTCAACATAAAGGCTTATAAATATAAGCTTGTCTTGATAAAAGAAATGGAGCTTTGGGATTGGGTGAGGCATTGAAACTGAATGATGTTTTGTTCTCTCTCTCTTTCTCTTACTTACTCTTTTTTGTTTGTTTTTTTTTTTTAGTTTTTTCCACACTTAGAAAGAACCCATTAGTAAGAAATGAAAAAAAAAAAAAAGCCTATCTAGATGAATGAGAAGAGATAAAATAAAAATGTTTAAAAGACATTTTTTAGTGACAAATAATGAGATAAAATGTTGTATCAACTTTGTGATTTTTTGAATACTCTCTATTTCTAGGTTTTGTGGTGGATAAAGAACAAGCTTCGTTTGTGAGATAAAAAGGACAAATTCATCTGGAGCTGTGTTCCCCTGCAGCTTATATATTTTCGTATACTGGTGTAATTTTGAGTTACAGCCTAATCATAATTCAGCTCCTGTCTTTAGTAAAAGCATGTGCCTCTAATTTGCAATCAATTTCTGCACTCGACACATAGAAATAATGAATGTCCTCATCTACAGCTGGAGACAAAGGGAGAAAGGAGTGTGCAGCACTTCGCAGGCTGGACTCTCTCGGCATTTCGTTCCCCTAGTCTTTGGAGCCTGGGCATCCAAATCATGCTAATATTGTGCTATAATCAGTGTGTGAATAATGATTCTCTATTTAAAATTTCCCCTTGCCTCTTTTGAACACACAACTTGAATAATTGCATAATGTAAGTGAGAATTTGATGGCACCATCTCATGATGTGGTATCTGACACAAGTGTAAGGTATATAAGTTTTACCTCCCTGGGTTTTTTAATGAAATGTCATGCAGTTTCCAGAAGCTGATATTTCTGGACATATTCATCTCTATGTGCGTGTCATAGCTACTATTGTTTTTCTCTGATAACGCGCTTGTCTTTTGCTGAACAAAAACTTGCAAAAGAAACAATAACTGGAACCATTCATCGTCAATAATAAACATGTAGTTTAAAATGCCTCCCTTTTCAAGAAGTCTTATGCCTGATTTTCAAGGCATAGCTGTAAAACTAGTTTCCCAGTGTTTAGAGATTTTGGTGAAGGTTTTCTGTGCTAAACCACTGAACTGACACTGCATCATAAAGAAGTCATCTTAGGTTTGTGTTCCACTCCCTTATTTTAGATGGAATGAGACTTGCTTAAGTATCTATCATGGCTTTTTTTCATTTATTTTATTGTGATGGTGGCTGAGATTTTCAGATATGATCAGGATCCCCTTCTGCTAAGCAAAATATAAACACAGAACACCGTAATAGGCTTTCCTTTAAAAGGCTTTTAGCCAGGTATATCAGTGAAAGTGAAAGAAGAAACAGATTAACAGAACACAATGCTATAGTGACAATTCTGTAACAGAAATCGCTACCAATAGAAAAGCACCTACAATTCTGGGACAAGAGGATCTGTTTTTCACTCGCCGTTGTGAAGGTCTAAATAGCTGCTGAAGAGAGGAAAGACAAAGATGGTACTTATTGATTGTTTCACCTGCCATTAATTAAATCACTGCTAGGTTGGAAGATGGAACCCGCTTGACAGCAACACCAGATGATAGCAATGAAAAAGATGAGAGAAATGCTGCAAGGCACTGATACTGAAAACACACTTTAATAAAAAAAGCCCTGCATCTAGCTCCACTAAAATTTGGCCAGCTCACTACAGTTGACATCTCTATACTTGTGAGTTTAGGATTTCCTCTAATCACTACAATGATACAACAGTAGTTGTATAACGGTACATGTTAAGAATTTTCTGTAGTCAAAGAATTGGTCAACAGCAAGGGTATCGAAAAGAATATTTCACAGCTAGTACAACATCATGACAATTTAGACTTCAACAAAGACGATTTAAAACCGTAATGAATATTCAAAAAGAGTTTAGTAAGAAGAATCCTTAGACCTTTCTGGATCATTTTTCCTATTGTGATATAAATAATCTGGTAATTATTCCCTCTATGAAATATGTATATGTTAATTAAGCAAAAGCTTACAGCTCACTATATATGCAATCCTTTTTTTTTTTCTTAATAAACAAGGTTACTAGCTGGGGCTGAATTCTATAGGAAATAATTAATAGTCATAGAAGTCACTTCCAACAAAAACCTGTTGAGAGAAAGGGAGCATAACTGCTCATAAAGGTGATGTATTGTAACATTAATCAAGAAAATAGATGCTGTGTAAAACAAAAGGTCAGCTACTGTGAAAAGTAGGGAAAAAGAGTGGATATAGAAGGTTAGCATTTAAGACACTTTGACAGTGCACTACCTTTCAAGTAAAAAGTTCCTGAAAGTCTTTACAAAAAACATGGTTGGCATCATTGACCCTATTCAGTAAATTAGTCTGCTATAGAATGAGACAAGACAGAGATACTGTACCAGCAATAAGGAAAGGTGGTTCCCTTTTGTTAATATTATGCTTGAAGGGAGGACTTTATTAGTAACAAGCAAGTAATTTGAAACAGCATGCAAGTAAAGAATACATGCTGGGTTTTGTTCATAAATACTTCCATTACATGAGAACTTGGGTCTTTTCTCATCAAAGGACAACAATTTCTGCTAATAGCAAAGGTAGCATTAACAACATAGGACAAGAAATGTGAACCAAAGTGAAGCTGGGGTGTGATTATATACTCACGATCACTGATTTGCCGCCACTGCTGACTAGCTATTTATGGGATAGGAGGAATGCAGTAGGAAAACCCCATTCCTTCTGTCTTTCTCTTTCAGAGGGCTTACAAAGGTATATTACTATATTTGAACACAATACCGGGGAGATGTGATATCTCCAACACCGGTGATTACAGGCAACAGTTCAACATTAAAATATCAAATCCTGCTTATATTGGCTAATTCTATGCTTCTCAGTCACAATATCTTGAAATTTACAGACCTCATTTTGAAGAGTAAACCCTGCAAAACACTATTTCATTATACCTTCATTCATTGTCTTTCCTGTTTTCCTCTACCTTAGACTTTTGATTCTCCACATGCCTATTCTGATTCTTTCTCTCAGTTTCTGTCTTTGAATCTGTATTTAGTTTGGTGCTTCCACACTCTTCCTTTTATCCCGCTGTCTCATATTTCCTGGGACTAATCTTCTATCTGCCACCTCATGTCCCTTCACAACAAACCAAATTTCACTGCCAAGACACTTGCCTCCATCTTCTTCTTGGCATACCTACTCCAAGCAGTTTTTACCTCATGCATCTGTGTCACTCATGATTTTTGAAGGTGACAATAATACCCCAAATGGAAATGTATGAGGTGCTTCAGTAATGCCAGCCAGTGAGGAAATCATCCCTTGACTATGGAAGTTTGGTGAAAAGCCCTCATGGTTCTTCAACATTAACCTTCAGTTCCACAAAATGCTTGAAACATATTATTACCAGTTTTTTCGTTCTTATTTATCTCCCAGAGTTTCTCTATTTATTTACTTATTTGCTGGCACCAAGTAATTCCACCTAACCTTCAGGGATTTTTGTTTGCTGTCATTTCAGAGGGGTGGAAAGAGAGACAAGTTTAAAAATGCATATGTTGTCCTTACTGTGCCGTAACAAGATTGGCATGGTACCAGTGATGTTTGAATTTCTCTCTTAGGAAGACTAAGATAGTTCAACCAGCTGCACTGAAATTGCATTGAAAATGGATACTTTGCAAATTCTCCTCATAAATGAAAGTTTAAATTACAAAAAGCCGTCTGACCGGTTATCTCTTAGTAAAGTGCTTTACAATTTGCATATAAACTTCATTTCTTTTTCTAATTACACAGAGTAAAATGCATTCATTTTGCTTTTGATTACAAGCTGGTCTTGCCAAACACCTGTGACTGCCACAAATTCTAATTTGTTATTTATTTACTTCAAAGCAATCTTATCTAAATGATTCAAAACATCAAAGACCTTTAATTATTGATAGTCAATTCAATAGGGTTACACTTTCCACATCCTCGGGCTGAAGGCCCTTCTCTGCTTTCTTCTGCTCAAGTACACGCTTGGCTGAGCAAGAGGACATATGATTCTGCTATTAAGTGTATTGGAAATCACATTCTTCATTGCAACTACATTTAGACAATACCAAAGAGCCAAGACTGACAGCTACGATCTGCTGGTTAATGGAACTTAAAAAAATGTAAAATTACTCTCCTTTCTACTTCAGTGGTCAAAAAGAATTTTGCATGTGTAACACATGTATTCTGTAAGTCTGATTCTAGTCTCCACAACACTAATGTTGCATGAGTACCTTTCATTTGTTGCAGGCAGTAATACTCTAAAACTACTGCACTACACTAGTGCAACAAATGTGTACATGGTATGTCCTGTGGTCACAATGAAACTTTTATGCTATCTTACAACTTAATTAGAACATTTAAGTAGGTTACAAATGCTTTTATACATGTCAGAAGTGAAAGGATGAAAAAGGTCCTCGATATAAACAAGACATATTTACCTAATACGCATGTTTTAGGGTGCAGATGTACATATTCCTAGTGCATGCATGTGCATAGATATCACCGTGTAAACTTTCAGGCACTAAACCCCTGCAAAAAGCTGCCTCTGCAAAACATATCTTTGTCAGTGTTGTGGTCCATCAGAGCTACTGTATTCTCGTAATGCCTTGAAGGTGTGTTATATTACCCTCATTTCTAGGAGCTGAGGATACTCAGAGTTTCATTCAGATCATTTTCAATCATACCATTCTCCATTAGCCTCTACAGCTATTTCCCTTTAACACTTAAGATCTTCAGATATAAGAAGGGTCATATTCAGTCTGAGGCTTTCATAAAACTGATCATGGAGCCTACAGAACGCATAGACCTCTGCCTAACTTCCTTATCTCTATCCTTTTCTTTTACTTTTGGACAATCATCTTAGACTCTATTTCAACTATGGATTTCCCAGGGATGGTACAGTTTTCTGGTGTCACTGTTCTTCTAAATATATTCATAGGTCATGTTGTGATCTGACTGCAAGTAGTCCTCTATTCCATCTCATTCCTTTTAGACCGGGCCAGCATACACTGTTTCATTTTTTGACTGGTAAAACAAAATTTGTCCAGCTTGAATGCATGTCATACTATATACTCCACTTAGATACATTAGGCCTGGTGTTGCATGATATAATGAAGATCTGTACAGAATCCTACTCCATAGGAACCAAGGAGTAAATTAAGGAGGAAATGCACAATATCCTATACAATACAAATGCATGGGTACGGTACATATAAACTCCATACAGATATACACGTACACTGTACATGAACCCAAGCTGTAGGTTAGACTTTTGGCTGTATAAACCAGATCAGTTCCAGTGGCTGAGGAGTGAAGCAAATCTGTGAATGGATTATGTGTGCCCCAGCCATATTGTGGTATCTCTTCAGAATCTGCTCTTCTATAAGTGGAATGTTGATGTTTTAATAGACTGTTTACATATTCCTTAATGACTTGTTAACCCCTGAATTCAAGGCTCACTTTCTCCTATAATATGAGATGCCAGTGGAAACCCTTTCACATCTAGACTTCTATGGTTTTTTTGTTTTCTTTGCTTTTTTTCATTATAACATTGCCGACTGCAAAAGAAGCACCAAACATTCTGTTCCACTTCTGGCAAATTAAAGGGAACTGATTTTCAGGAATTCCATTGCAGTAAATAAGTATGCAATATCTTAAATGTCTTAATACTGTTTGCATATTTACAATTAGTACATTTTTGTTTTCTTTTTAAAAAAAACAAAACCAAACCCAAAGCATTTGATGTTACAAAGCCGGGAGTAAGTCCTGCATACCAACATTTTGCACAACTGGAAAGATACTAAACAACAGTAATCTTCCTGGAGATACCAAAAAATTACAAGTGCATGATCTGTGGATGCTCTCAACATTAATAGGAGGAGATTTAAAATGTCTCAGAAACTCTAATGCACTTCACTGTTCCACTAACTCTTGACCTCTTAAGCAGCATCTTCACTGGATGGTAACTTTTTTATGTTGTTGATGTCTTATAAGGGTAAAGAGAATACGACAACCATAATCATGCGGTAAGCCCACAAAAAGATGCAGCTCCTCTATTACATCATGATTTTTAAAGTCTGGGTATCTCATAAACAATGGAACATACCAGCACACAAATTGTGAGGTCAAGGTGCAAATTATGGAACACAGTTGTGCCTGCTATATTTAGGGTTTAATCAGGAGCAATACATGAAATACTGGAGAGAATACTTGAATCTTCAGGCTAAGTATGATTGATCAGAGACAAATATGAACCAGGATAATTAATATATTTGTTTAAGACCTTAAATTAAAATTTATGTTTGTCCAACAAAACATCATTCTATTATGAATTTAAAAGTTTTCAAGTTTTAAAATACATATATAAAATTTATCTTTTAAAAAGCAATCTCTCCAGCATTTTGAATATTCAAGTCTGCATGCTGGAGCAGAGGAAAGGAAAATTGACTAGTCAGGTTTCCCTGTTGAAGTTAGCATGCACAAGCAAACAGCATGGATAATGAAAAGCATATTAGATCCTTAAATGATTTTCATCTTAACAACTTAATGTGTTATTGTTAACTGAAGGAAATAAAATTATTTAACTCCACTGCTTTCCACTTCTTTAAATCACTGGTTAATTGGATTTTCTAGGTAATTGGTAAAAGGATAGTTCCAGACTCTCTCTTTCTTTCTCTCATTATCCCATCTATGGCTTTTCAAATACTGTAGTGGTACTGCTTTGACTGAAATTAAACATCTGATGCAAAGCCCCCTGAAGTCAGTGTAAAGATTTCCACTAACTTTAGTTGGATCAAGCCTTAAGTAAGCTGCATAAAATCTCTACATTTATAACTGAGCACTGAGTCATTTATCAGTAGACCTTGGACCACAGAGAGGATGCTAGACTATCTGAGCACAGCCGTGCTTGGTGTCACTGTATCAGGTTTCCTCTAGAGGCAGTTGTCAGTGCATGCTGTTCTGCATCCACCCACTTACTTGTGAAATCACTTTAAGATACAGCGGTATCCACAGACAAGCTCTCAGGAGACAGCCCTCCAAGCAGAATAATCAGTGTAGCGGTTGAAATTGCACCACTTTTCTGTAGAGAGAGAAAGGGTTCACTGCCAGCACGTTAATGGAGTGAAGAGGTATGGAGGCCTGCCTTTAGCCTGCAGTAACAGCCCGCAGCTTCCTCGATTGATCTCTTAAAGTGCATGAGTGGTAAAACCATTGTGGAAGGGGCTGTGAACAGCAGAGAAATGGATTACACTGTTGTTGTGTTTGCAGTGGCTTGCAGATGATCTGCCACAGGTCCACCCGCAGTCATTCCATGATCAATGAAATACTTTACTTATGCTCAGAGCTATCACTTGTTAGTGGTGAGCTCTTGTTGTGTGCCTCAGAACACACATAACATGAACACAATGTGGCACTCAATTAAGTACACATGTCAATCAAAAGACACCAGTGGAGATCTCTTTGTCAGCTACATTGATCCCTGCCCTAGGTAGAGACCTTTCATTAAAGCTGTTTACTGAACATTTCCTCATTCTGTATATCCTTTGGACTGGCTTTGTAGTCAAAAACAAAGGCAGCAAGAAGAGAACTTACAAGTTTCATTGTCCCATATATGCCTGAAAGGCTTCACATTCTTCAGGTTCTTTTTGTCCCCAGAATTTTTCAACAAATACTTGCAAACAGTGAGGGCTCTCAAGTTCCTTTCCTCATCCCTTCCCTTCCTACCTCCAGTCTTTGTTGGTGGGCTCAGTAGGGAGGCCAGAGGCTGGAAGGATGAGACATTACCAGCTGGATATTATGAGGAAAACTTGCTCTTCAATAGCCTCTGAGATGTCTGTCAGTCTCTCTGAGGATTTCAATCTTTACCCTCATGCAATACTTTTCAGTTTAATTGCTTTCATGAAAACTTCTAAGGAAAATATTCTACTTTTTCTCTTCACAGTTTCTAGTTTGGAAATGGCAGAGGATTAACACCAGTGCTTTGCTGTGTTAAAAACAACCATGAAACTCTCCTCAGGATATGAAGTATCATGCGGGTGGCTGGGCACATAGTAATGTCAAGACACGACTCACACAACATGATACAGCTCAAACTCAGAAATGAGGTTTTAATTTGCTGTAAAATTTAACACTATTAAACAGGAATTAAGACTGAGGCAATTAAAGTGTGTTCAGAAAAGCTTGTAAAGCTCCTGCTTATGAGGTAGGAAGGGATGAATTGACTTCAGACAAACACCAGGAAGCTTTGAGAGAGTAAAAGAAAACAGCAGCACAGGAGAGAACATACAGTAGCAAAATCTCTTCCTGCATAGGTAAACCCTGTTGACTACACAAGCCTCAGAGAAAAATTTTTGAAATCATTCTACACAAATACAGCAATAGTAAAATTCTGCTAGCCTAAGATTCAGTAGCAAAGGAGTAATTTTTTGACATTTCTGCTAAAGCTGTCTTGATGCATTCTCCTCCTTCACCTAAAAGACCATTTACAAGCATAATCAGCAAAATAGCTTTTGAAGGTTGGATTTTTGCCTGAAGGACTACTTTCAAGGACCTACCAATGCATGTCTCTATTCAACTATTAGTACTCTGGTGAGAAGTTATTGCAACATTTTTGTTCAATTGCCATTATTTTAAACCTCCTGTGTCTTGCAGATAGTAGCTCCCTAATACCTACCCTAACTCTGGGTTTACTTCCCTACCTTTCTTTACATTTTTGGCTTTCTACTTTCTGTTACCTTCCATTCCTTGCCACTATCATTATTGTTTTCCACAAGCCCTAGATTTTTCTTCTCCTTCTTTTTGTATCATGTTCTTACACTCTTTTAACTGATCTTGCACTTTGTCTAAATCTCCTAATCTTTTAAATCTAGGTGACGATTCTATACAATAGCAATGGAAGGCTTGCATCTTTGGCCTGCTATTTCTTTATCACAAATTTCTTTAATTGTATTTCATTTTTAGGTATGGGAAGATCATTCCATTGTTGGTTATGGCAATGATTCTAAACGTTCTTGCAGATGGTCAGATCCATCCTCCTCTGGTGGCAAAATAATAGCTTTGATAGGCTATACTGTCAGTAAGCAATCTACATGTAACTTTATTTGTACAGCAGTGTGAAAACAAAGATCCAGAGGAATACTACTGGCAAATATTAGGCCATTAGAAGAGCAGAGAATTCATCTTAGGCTGGTTTTATATTCAGGGGGGAGAAAGACCTCCAGAAGGCACTGCCAAAGATCTGAATTTACATAGAGTGAGTCAGAGGAAATGCCCAAGACCACTATTAGCTGACTCAAGTTTGCAGGCATGGAATCAGATCTTAGTCTTTCAAACAATCAATTTAGCAATGTCCAAAAACTGGACCAGACAGTCCCTCATTTTTATATTTTTTCTTCTGTATCCTTTGGTCCTAAAGATATGCCTGAAGTATATCTGTTTTGTCTTAAGGGGTGTTAATGACCTCTGTGTTAGCATCTAAATGCCCAACACTGTGCTTTGTCCAAGGTAACTTGCACAGCTGATCTAGTTCTTTCATAGTCACATTTTCTGCTGGATATAAATGCATTACAGAAAGTGGCAAAGGGCAATCCAAGGAAGAAATCAGGATCTCACTGAAAAATGCAAAAAAAAAGACCAAAAAAAATTTAAAGCACGCTTCAGAAGGAAAGAGCTCTTACTGACGGTCACTGAAAGGAGGATGGGTAAGGAGGAAAAGACATCAAGGCCCACAGACTCTGCATTATTGAAGGGATAGAGTTTCAATAAAGGAACGAAAAGTAGAGAACTGGGAGGCAGGACCAAGTCTCCACTGAAAATTAAAGCAGTGCAGAAGTGGCTTGCTTTGTAGCAAGGGAGTTTCAGGGCCAGGAGACCATTTTCATCTCCCAGGTGTTCAGCTGCAGGAGCTCAAGGCTAGCTCTCTGATCTGCCCTTGGTTCCTGCCTGTTTGTATTCCAAAACAATACCCTTACCAGCCTCTAGGCTCTGTTTCTGTCTGTGGCAGAAATTGCATGGCTTCATTTGTTTGATGGGGGAAATCGCTGTTAATCAATTAGTCTAATTCTACCAATCCTCTAGCACAAATTGAACCCTTTGTTTTTCATTGTACATATGGTGAGAATGCACGTTAAAGGAGATAGATAGAAAGTCTTTGCACTAATGAAAATGGAATATACTTCAGACTGGCCTCTTTTCTAACAGCTTTTCTATTCCTGTTGAATCAATTCCAGTTTTCTCTTTGCAAAATAAGCTAAAATTCTGCAGCAAAATCTGAAATATAATAAATTTCCTTTATGGGATGCTGGCCCCTCTCTGGGTGAAAGGGTTTTCACGCTAATAAATGGAGAATGCATTTCTCAAGCTAACATGATAGTGGCAGGCAGGTGCAGTGATAGCAGAATTCACTTAAAGGGACACTGCAAAGACCACACTTTGTTTTGCTTTAATTTGTGCAGCCTGCAGTGCTTGCTTGGAAACCACCCAGGAATTGATTTTTCACTATGATTTCACAAATTAAAAATACCTGAATAATTTTTATTATTACTTTTCATAATTAAAATATTTTCCAATAGTGCTGTGACCAGCATCACAGCAAACAGATCAGTCAACTGATGAACAGCTGCTCTCCACTTGCAGCCCTTCCCTGTGGATAGTGTTAGAGGCAGGAAAACTTGTTCAGGTCCCAACTCAATTATAAAACTGTAACTCCCCTCAGCAACTCCAGTAGTAACACCAACAGAAGTAAGCATTCCATAAACAAACTCTGAAGATATAACATGAAGTAGGTGAGGAAGTGTCCTGGCTTCCTTCTATTTAAAAAAAAAAAAAAAAAGTTCTAAAAGTAATACACCCTGATCGTTCATGTCCTGTGACTGGCATGCCTTACAGTGACCGTGTTTCTGTGGGAATTTATGGATTAAGCCTGTGGAGAACATAATTGCCTCAGTCTGAGACCAGGGAACTTTGTTCAGAATCTACAGACCCTGTATGATTTTCATTATTTAAATCCATTGCTGTGACTTTCAAGTCGCAGAGGGCTTGTGTGGAGAGGCTCCTGGATTCTTCTAAATGAAGTTTCCTGAATAAGAACAGCAGATACAGGGGCAGCAGAGAGAGGTCTATTGTGCTCTAGTTTCACAGCAAACGTCTTTCAGTGACACCCAAATGTTTCAAAATATCAAAAATATAGCCATCTCAAAGTAGGATGAGTACTAGCAATTGCAAAAATGTTCAAGACTGAAAAGATGTATTTTCAAATGTTTTGGGGCTGTAGAAGAAAACTTATTCCAACAATCTCAAAATGCATCATTTTAGTCACAACAATTTTAAAAGATGTAAAGTTTTTTTTCATTTTCTTAAAAAAATTAATTTTAAACTGGAAAATTGTGTTTTTAAAAAAAATCTAAACAAGATACTGAAATTAATTTCCAAAAAAAATGTTGGATTAAAAAAATTGCTAATACCAGTCTTTTGCCCCAAGAAGCCTTCATTAAATTCAGTATTATTCAATAAATAAACAGTTTTGGTGAAAAAAGGTTATTACAAAATCTGACAAACTATATTCTCTATTAATGCATTCTGAAATATGCTCAGCTGCCATATAATCTGCTTTTTATATCCCACTCTTAACCTATTTGAACCTGCCATCATTTTCAAAATCTTAATCATTGATCTTTGAATAGGAATAGTTTCCTTTTCCTTTTCTTCTTTCTGTCAGATACATCCAGCACCTTTTCCAACATCCCAACTTTACATTGAAAAAGACATCCAGATATGCACAAATGTAAATTCTTCAGCACTTCCTAAAAGGAAACTTGCTTCCTCTTTCTTTCGCATTATGTAGCAGGTATAAAAATTCAAAGCTCCAGTTTCTCTTTCCCCTGAGGATTTTCATCCTATATCATTTAACTTTTCCTGACATCTTTCTTCCCTCCCTTTTATATTACAAATTTCCCCTAAGCAATGTGAACCTGTATTTGCATCTTTGACAGCAAAGGGGAGACTGACGGATGGAAGCAATGCTGTCTTTGAATAATGCAAGATGTTGTGACACTGACGGTAATAAGGAGTCCTAAATAATAGCTCCTTCTTGATACAATTTAAAATTATGCAGCCTATTGTCTCAGCCACCAGCAAACCAGCTCATAACTAGTGCCTCAGTAGTAAGGCTGAGTTCCATCCATTTCAGTGACAGTTGACAACAGGAGACTAATCTCTCTTAAAAATATTTCCCAATCACTTTTTGCTGTAATTAAATCAACACAGTTCAACCACACACAAGCACAGGAAAAGGGCTCTCTTTTATGACATTTCAGAACAAACAATGGGCTTAAGTTTTAGTCATCGCTGCCCTGGGGGAAGTCGGTGCCAATTAGAGTTGTCCGCATCACCTAATCCCAGTCAAAACCCTGTTCTTTTTTGTATTTCCTTTTTTTTTTCCAGTGGTGCCCACAGATGTTAACAAACAGGAAAGAAATGATAAAAGAATGGTAAATCTTACAGGCCTAAATCACCCACAGGCACAAAACTATCTGAACCTTATGGCACTGATGCCACTGGCTGAGGATCTCATCCTCAGGATTTTATCTCTGTGTCTTACTCAGTGTCTGTCATTTTACTTGGTACATTATTTGTCACATTAAAAGAAGTCAGAAAGGACTTGGAAGGTGTTTAAAAGGGGAAAAATTGCTTAGTCTCAGTTGTACTTTTAATTACGCTTATAAATTAATACAACTTATACCATTAGAGAGGTTTTATTAACTTGTATAGATTTTGAACTAAGTTTCAGTAAAATAATTTGGTAATTAGTGAGTTATAGGTTTTCATTAATAGAATTTCTGGGAAATGCTGTCAGAAGTAAAAAGAAAGAGGGGAAGATACAAAAAGGGCAAACTGAGAAAACGGTTAATTTTGCATAGAAACTTAGGCCTTATAACAGTCAATGAGACTTGCATATATGCTAATAGTTAACTGTGCTCAAGTTCAAAGTTGCATGGAAGATTTTGTGTGTAATAACAGTTTAAAACAATAGCAAAAACACCTACAGTTATCACAAGAAAAAAGGCAATCTAATCAAGAATTAAATTATTCTGCCACCTACCCAAGGTATTTTGCAGAATTACAGCCAGAGAGAACACACTACGTCCTTTTACATATCTTTGGCTCAGTGTGGTCCTGGAATATCTGAGACAACATATCTAGTACGCTTAGACATGAGACTTAAGCACCTTATAGGCACCATACTAAGTGGTACCAGTTACTGTGCCATTAGCAAAGTGAAATTCAGCATGAGATTTGCTAAATCCTATATTCACTAAGCTACAGAGCAGCTGATTAAAGCCTGCTTCTGTGTCTCTCTATAACATTGCCATTGACAGTGTAGTCAGATCGTAAGTTATAGATGCATTTCTAATCCTGTCTTTGGCTGGTGTTGCTGAGAATAACCGCATGCCACCTGCACTGAACAAATCCTTCCCCAGCCACAGTCATGGTTTCTATGACCACACCTTATCACATCAGCCTTATTAGCTGATGTATAAAGACTGACAGAGCAGTGGAGACATCATCTTAATATTATCTTCCATTACAAAGTGCCAGGACTACCAAGTGCAAATTTCTGTACTGTGGCTTCAAGAACTTTCTCCATTGCAACTGCTTCCCTTATGTATTGCAGTTTGCAGTCGGTAGAGATATGCAAAATAAATTTAGCCATCTGGCTAAAGCTGTTTTGCATTTTCAAAGCATCATGAAAAATATTTATGTTTCCTTTTATTTCTAAGAAAGTAGTGTGGATGAAAACATCAAGGGTATGTTTTTCCTCCTATAGGAAACCAAACACCTAGTTGGGACATTAAAATGACATCTTTTGTTGAGTTTATGATAGAAGTGGAGATACAGGATGTATTTCAAATCTTAAGAGTTTGCCAAAATTTCCCAAAATGCAACCGTATCCACTTTAAAACAATGACTGCATGTATATATACTATGTAATCTTGTGAACACATGTGGAGAAAATCCTTAGAATAATAAGATACAAAAAGGAAAATAGAGGCAAAATAAAATTTCATACAATTGCATTATGGCGGATATCTACCTGTGGTGCAGAAGCCTGCATGCTTTCATCTGAAATTGTAGAAAAGAAAGATTCAGAAATAACCTTACCACTGCCTTCTACCATCTCTGCAGTGCTTTGTGTTGGCAAAGATATGGTTTAATATAAAGGCATTCTCTTAGAAGGAGTCTGGACTTCTGACTTCTATCAGTCATCTGTGTTGTGCCTGGAGAAACCAATCCAGACAAATCCTCCCCGGGTCTTAACAGATGCTTCAATGCTTAGTGGACATCAAAGCTGCTCTTGTACTGTTTGAAAGTCTCATTCCAAGGTCAAGGGAGAGCTGGCGATGCACCTCTCTAACACGACACAGTAGGTCATCACCTCCTTCCTGCTCTTGCCTTTCCACAGCTTTGGACATAAGTGACCCTATATGTCTCAGGTCATTCCAAATTTCCTGTATTCATACGATATTTCAACAAATTCTGCTACTCAAGTCTAATGGACCTATGAAACTGCCTTAGGAAACAAGGTAAAAGAAGAGCCTAAGTTTCTGCTCATGCTACATATATACATCACAGCTGGGCTCATGAAAAATGTCTGCAGTGCCTTCTATTGATTCAAATTATATAAACATCTGGCAGGTAGGGTCTTACTCCATCTGCCTGTCAAAGGGTAGCAAAATCGGTACTGAAAATAATAAGAAACAACAGAAAAGCAAACAAAAAATCTGTAAAAATCCCATCCCTGACAGGATGAAAAGAAATATACCAAAGTGATAAGACCTTGCTATTTAAGAAAAATAGAAAGCTTTGTTTTCCATTAAAAAACAGACAAAGGACCTGTTTGCACATCTGTGTCTTATTTTCCAATGTTTATTTAATTCTAATACTCACATCACACTCAAAGTGACCCTGACAGATGTTTGATAATGAATCTGCTTTGAAACTCACCCAGAGAAGCAAAATCTGTTCAGGGAATCCAGTGCTGTAGCTCAAAAAGGGAATAACTTTAGATCAGCCTGGAACCAGTTAATAAAATTACACTTGTACAGTTCTTTACTTTGAATGTTTACTAAGTGTCACATGGCAATAAATGAAGAAGAATTGGCTAAGCATAACTTTAAATCCATCTCCTGCCTGCCTATGAGGGGGAGTGTAACATGATTTTCCCCCTTTGAGGAGAGTGGAGATTTGTGACTGCAGATTTGTAACTTTAAAGGGATACTTGTTTGACCTAAAATTTCAATTTAAAATTGTGACAGCTGCCTATGACTTCTGAAAACTTCTTTTGAATCATCCACTGAGACTCTTCTCTTTCTTTTCTATATTCACTCCAGCAATCATCTCCCAGTTTTCTGTAAGGCTTATTCACACCCC
The DNA here is from genome assembly GCF_000687285.1 of Phaethon lepturus. NCBI lineage: Eukaryota > Metazoa > Chordata > Aves > Phaethontiformes > Phaethontidae > Phaethon > Phaethon lepturus. The sequence continues at coordinate 3,662 of NW_010541214.1, read as the reverse complement.
CACCACCACCAGAATAAGAATGCTACAGTGATTCCACTTGCTTTTTTGCCCACTTACAACGACTGAAGGAAATGTTATAGGGGTTCAGAAGGCATCTTGTCTTCACTCCTTTGAGGCACCATGCTATCAAGTTGTGGCAGTCTGATGAAGTTCCCACTGACTGGGAAAGGAGAAACATAACCCCCACTTTTAAAAAGGGAAAAAAGGAAGATCCAGGGAACTACAGGCTGGTCAGTCTCACCTCTGTGCCTGGCAAGATCATGGAGCAGTTCCTCCTTGAAACAATGCTAAAGCACATGGAAAACTGAGAAGTGGTTGGTGACAGCCAACACAGCTTCTCTAAGGACAAATCATGCTTGGCAAATTTGTTGGCCTTCTATGACGAGGTTACAGCGCTAGTGGATAAGAGAAGAGCAACTGATGTCATCTGCTTGGACTCGTGCAAAGCATTTGACACTGTCCCACATGACATGCTTGTCTCTAAATTGGAGAGACATGGACTTACAAATGGAGCACTCGGTGGATAAGGAATTGTCAGACGGTCACACTCAAACAGTTGTGGTCAACAGCTCAATGTCCGAGTGGAGACCAGTGACAAGTGGTGTTCCTCAGGGGTCAGTATTGGGACAGGCGCTGTTTAACATCTTTGTCAGTGACATGGACAGTGGGATCGAGTGCGCCCTCAGCAAATCTGCTGACTACACCAAGCTGTGTGTTGCAGACAACATGCTGGAGGGAAGGGATGCCATTCAGAGGGACCTGGGCAGGCTTGAGAAGTGGGCCCATGTGAACCTCATGAGGTTCAACAAGGCCAAGTGCAAGGTCCTGCACATGAGTCAGGGCAATCCCAAGCAGAATTACAGGCTGGGCAGAGAATGGGTCAAGGGCAGCCCTGCCAGGAAGGACTTGGGGGTGTTGGTTGATGAGAAGCTCAACATGACTTGGCAATGTGCGCTTGCAGCCCAGAAACCAACCATATTGTGGGCTGCATTCAAAGAAACATGACCAGCAGGTCAAGGGAGGTGATTCTGCCCCTCTGCTCTGCTCTCATGACACCCCACCTGGAGTACTGCATACAGCTCTTGGGTGCCAACATAAGGACATTGACCAATTAGAGTGGATCCAGAGGAGGGCCACAAAAATGATCAGGCAGATGGAGCACCTCTTCTGTGAGGGTTATTCACCCTGGAGAAGAGAAGGCTCTGGGGACACCTTATAGCAGCCTTCAAGTACCTGAAGGGGGCCTACAAGAAAGCTGGAGAGGGACTTTTTACAAGGGCATGTAGTGATAGGACAAGGGGTAACGGCTTTAAACTGAAAGAGGGTACTTTTAGATTAGATATAAGGAGGAAATTCTTTACTAAGAGAGTGGTGAGACACTGGAACAGGTTGCCCCGAGAAGCTGTGGATGTCCCATCCCTGAAAGTGTTCAAGGCCAGTTTAGATGGGGCTTTGAGCAACTAACTGATCTAGTAAAAGATATCCCTGCTGATGGCAGAAGGGTTGGAACTAGATGATCTTTAAGGTCCCTTCCAACCCAAACTGTTCTATGATTCTATGGTTCCATTATGGACCTGCCTGTACAAGCAACAAACAAGAAAACAACAAGATACAATTTTTTATATTTCTGGAACTGCTTTGTACTGTCAGAAGTCATGTTCATGAAGCAGAAAATTCCTGGTCTGCTTTTGTCCCACAGGAGAGAGGGAGAACTCTGTTTTATCATTCTTAATTTTAACATTTTTGTAATTCACAATTCTAACTAGCCTTCAGTCATGACCTGTAGGGACTTAACCAAAAGCAATGAGAAGCACTTGTCCCCACAGTCCATTTTAGGCTACTGAAATGTCCAGACAGACTTTGTATGCAAACTTCCCCACCTCGACACAATCCTCCTCATCTGGTATGACAGACAAAACCCATTGCTTGTCACTCCACATCAAAGAAAAAACAATGTGGAATTAAATGTGGCTGCTGAGCTGGCTGGGCTCTGTGAGAGTGGAGACAGTCTTCCTTTGAGAGCTCCAATGGAAGTCAGAAGGAATTTAATCAGCTTTTCAACATATAATTCTGAAGTAATAGGACAGCTTTCTGACTAGGATAATTTTATTTATAAAGACAGTGCAGTTTGCTGTGTTTGTTTAGAGTAAGACATTCTAGCTGAAGCTCCAGTAATGAGATTCCCCAGGGACTGTGCAAGCAGCATATACACCCCATGGAACAGCAGGCAGGCTGGAATTGGAGTAAAGTTCTCTGGAGGAGTTACTAGGTTTGCTTTGATAGCTGGTAAGTGCCAAGTGGCATGCTGTGTGTTTCTCTGACTATGTATGTTTGGAACTTGAAAGCCTGAGATTAGCAAGCAGGTAGGGCAATAGTTAGCTACAGAAGAACAGAGCTTGTAGAGCAATTTGCACATCAGAAAATAGTTTTTTTAATCAATTATACATCATATTCTCCCAAAAATCACCTTTCTCATATTTTTTTTTATCTATATTTCAACTTCTCAGCAATGTTTTGATGCCCTAGAACTCAAGGAGACTGTCAGAGCAATGATGGTAACCTGGGAAGAAGCTTACTTTTTTCTTCTCTTCCAAAACTCTGTTTTGAGGGTAGACTAAAGGCCATGGATGGGCCTTTGATGAAGGTAGAGTAGGTGACTCTCTCTTCTGTTAAAGAATAAAGTTCATATTAAGAATAGAGAGGAGATTCTCTATCAGGAAGGTTTGACAGTGGGATGATCCACTGGTTATAAGATATGGAGTTGTTTTAAACAGTTTGTGTTATCTAGTATCTGACCAAAATGACTGCATGACTGGTTAGTTTTACCCATCTGTTGGAACTATTGATGAGGTGGTTATATCAAAGCCATATACCACAGGACAAACAAACAACACATATTTTATCTAAAACACATAACACTTGCACATAAGGTAAGCTGTTACATTATACCCCAGCCATAATGCATGAAGGACCCAGGTTTGTCATGATTTTCATGGCCTCATTTCATACTTTGTTTTGATTCAAGCTATGAATCTGTATACTGAATGAAAAGCGTGATGAAGCCAGTATACTGTGCGAACCCTTAAAATAATAAAAAATCAAGTTTCAGTCAAGCCATCTACCCCCCTTTCACAAGAGCTATGCAATTAATAAATTATTCTCATTAAAGAGTGGCTAAGAAAAAAAAGGGAAAAAATAGCTAAACTGAAATAGTGTTATGGAAAAATTTTGGTGAAACAAGAAGTCTAAAGATTTTCATTATATATCCAGTTAAAAAATTTGTTTATCTAAAAAAAATTTTTCAAAAATCTAATTCTTGGATTCCAGGATTAAAGGAGTGAAAATAAACATAACAGAATTTCAAATTTTTAAAAAACCCACTTTATTCAAAACATTTAGACATACTGAAACCGTCACTATTTTGTCTTTCTGGTGTGATAAAATCAATAAAACTGATAAAAATTCAGAAAATTTCATATAATCTGTACTTTTAGGGGAAAAAATTAACCAAAAATCTGATTCCTATTCTACTTTGCATTATGTAGCTTAAGAAAAAATGCAGACAGATCTTGAAAAAAATGAAAAAAAAATGAAAGAACTAAATAAAATAAAAACTACCAGACCAACTTGGACTTCCCTCAGTAAGTTTGCAGATGACACCA